>NC_079397.1:4458417-4715917 GCF_029220125.1 Pseudoliparis swirei
GGGGGGGGGGGGGGGGGGATAAATACCTTGGTTTGTTCAGTTGAAGTGAAAAAAAGAAAGAAATACTGTACTTTTGCATATTGAATTTATAACGGCCGTTGTTGATAGTTCTTTCATTACCTTCTTTTGAAAGCTGATCGAATATCAATATTCTGTGAGCTCTGTTCAGCTTCTGTAAGACAGCGACAACACATAAGGCCAGACTGTATCCCGTGAACACGTTAGAAGGTAGTAGTGCTCCTGGACGCTTGAACACACCTTTAACCTCCAAGTTAAAGGAGCAGCTGTCAAACTTGTCCTTGTAGGTGACTTCACACCTGTAGTTTCCGGCATAGTTGTCTTTGGCCTTGATCATGTGCATCTCAAATGTGTGCATCTGCCAGGGAGCGATACACGAGAATTGGTTTACCGGCGCTACGCTGTGAGGTGGAGCTAACGTAAGAAAAATCCAACAACGGTACCTTGGTCAATCGGTCGAAGGTTTCTTTCAGCTGTAAGTGCTTTCCTGTCTTGCTGGCCAGATCCATCCATTTTCCTTTAAACCACTTGACTGTGGGTTTGCGGAGGAGATCTTTGGCCTCCACCTTGGCGACAAAGGTGATGTCTCCACCTTTAGAAGGCAAGAAAAAAATTGTCCAACAATCCAATCAATACACCATAAATGTCCCGCTGAATGTTTAATGAAACATAAAACTACGAGGGCCCTACACTGTCATAATACATTTATTTAGAAATGTTGATGCTGAGGCTAGTGCCCCTCTAGAAATATAGTTCAATATGTTATTCAATGTGTTTCATGGATTTTCTTTTGCAGAGATACAATCTCATGACTGTCCTATTTTATGACGATAATGGTCGAAGATAGAGCCGGTAGCGGGCTAACTTAGCTTAGCATAACAAGTGTAAACAAAGAGAAAATCACCAGCTCGGCCCTATCCTGAGGTAACATTGAAATGTTTTTAATTTGTGCAATAAATGAAGTGAAAATTCATCAATTTGTGTTTTTACACATGTGTTACAAGATATCCATTTCTATTTAGCTTGGTATTTAATCAACAGTGGCATCAGTCTTGGGAAGAAAGCAAATAAGTGAAGTTCTCAAAATGATTTACTATTTCTTTAAGGCTTAGAGAAATCAGTGTATCACCCTCGTGTCTGGATACCTAGAATTTGATCTCTCATACTCACCCACAGAGATCACAGCACTCTGGGGACTCTCTATCATCAGGGTGGACTGTGGTGGGCTCTCAATGGGCTTGTCCAGTTCTTCTAGTCCCTGGCCCTCTCCCAGAGACCACACTGGCCAGTCAGGAGAAACACACGCATGACTCAACGCTCGCCAACGTCGTTGTGGAAGGAAACATTTCAGCAATACAGTTCAAGGATTCATAGACCCGCCTTTCACTTTTGATCTGAACGTTATAGTCGTACCAGAGGAGAGTTACACTGACAGACATATTCTCCCACTTTCAGCCACCACTTGTCATTCAAAATGTAAGCTCTTTGCAACATGGAAAGCATGAAACAGACAATATGAATCGCAGAAAAGTCTCATGAGCATAACTGGCCACATTTAAGGGCCATTTTCAGCAAAATATGAAAGATGTTTAACATCTTCATCTTGCTGATGCTCCAGTCTTCTTTGTAATGGGAGTAATGGTCTTAATATGGATGAATCACACTGTTGCCATCTGGTTTTATTCCTGGGCCCGTCTTTACGTGCAAGTTCACCATTGACTAAAGCCCCATTGTGTCAAGAAAACAATTGTTTTCATGTTAAACAGACGATAGTTCAGACACATTAACCTGGTTTAGGCAAAACTTCTATCAAGCCTTCCTTTGACCAGTTGTGATGGAGAAAAAAAGGAAAATGGTTGAGTCACAATCTCAATTTCTTGATACCGATGTTGCTCTTGGAGTGTTTGAAAAAAGGGCAACATTTCTATATTTCTTTGGCCACCACTTTATTACCTGAGTCTTTTCTCCCCATGGCTGGCACGCTATCATCTAAACAAAGACAGAGAGAAATTTACAGCATATTGTAAGGAATAATACTGTAAAGTCCACTGAAGCACACACACATCGAAAGAACAACAACAGGCAATTAATCTTATTATATGACCAGAATTCCAAATGTGTTCACATAAATGTCAATGTGTTCAGAAAAAAACAAAGAAACATGTTCATGTGACACACCAGAAGTCAAATTATAAAAATATATTTATATTAATAGGTGTATGTTAAAATGTTAGCGAAGAAACTTTGAGTATTTTCACTTTCTTATATTGAAAAGCAAACGTTCAGACACCCAAGATGTCTAAAAATAAACATTTATCCATTATTCAGACAGTAGGTAATCTGATTTGGAATAGGTTACTGGTTTCAGAGGAACTAAAATAGTGTTATGTAACAGAGGGATCTTACTAGGCAACTCGATTAAGAGTTTCTTTGGTGAATTGGCATCCTCTGTGAAAAAAAGCAGAGTCGTCATTAATTAAATTAATGAGGATAAACTCGTCTATTGTGTCTACATCAGGGCGCATTTAACCAGCAGCTGAATGTTTCCCATTAAAAAGCTCTGAGAAGCAGCTGTGTGCTTTTTCACTTGGAAGTTAACTCAATCACATATCCCTCATCCCTGAAGACTTTTGTCTTGTCAAATTAAAATAAACCTGTGGGAGTATTCACAATAACTTCTTGATTTTATTGAGTAAAACAAAACAACTTTAGGGTCTTGGCCTTGTTTGTTTGTTTGTGGTTAATGGTGGTTAATTTCCCCACCACTCAGCAGCTTCATCAAGCTTTAATGTTTAACATCCAGAGTATTCTCTCAGAGTCCCAGCTGGTGACATAAACTATAAGTAAAAGTAAAATATAGGCATGATAATGTAGAATACTTTTTAGTAGATCAACTTATTTGCAGTGGTAAAGTCAAAGTTACCGTGGTAACACAGTATTGAGCCTAGCTTCGCGTGAAGTCTAACGTTAGCTGGCGAACGGGAAACGCGGAGGGAAAATTAGCGTAACTCCGTCAAAGGTGCCATTTCCCAACTCTAAACCGTCTTATTAAAAATGTATGTGTGTGTTTAGCAGTCAATGGATGACATAACAACTTCCCAAAATGTTGTATGCATGAAATATACATGTAAAATATTATTTTCACATCTATACCTTTATTCCAGACGAGTAAATAAAGGTTGATATGCTTGTAGGATTATTTTGCATCTAAAAATCACACATTTACTACATGTGTGTGTCCGTGCATGAATAAACATCGGATTATTTACAGATTTTATATGAAAATCTGAACACAAACAAGTATAGTTGAATATATTTGAGCCAATGTCTTTTTGTAATTTGTGGTTAAGACATTACCTGTAAAGCTATAAAGCACATCACACATAGTGGACCAACACACAAACTAATAACTTGAGACTTTAAAAAAAAAGTACTCATGAGGTGATAGGAGTTGATATGAGTCTGAGTTAAGGTGATTGCGACTGTCCTCAAAGGGTGGTATAGGTATAAGGAGGTAAAAAGGAGGTAGAGATTAGGAAGTAGTAAGGGCTGTTAGGGTACCAACCTGCTTGGGTTGTTGGGGATGGGGTAGTTGCTGCAGCATCATCATCATCTGCAATAAAGGTGTTATTGACAAAAAGACCCACCTATCAAAAAGCTCCACATCCATCACTGGCAGGCCAAAAAGACACAAGACTGGCAGGCCAACAAGCCCGTCGATCACATGTGAGACAAGACTCTGAACAGAGTGTGACATGCAGCTCTTGGACAGGAAGAATGAGACCAAAACATCAACTGATGGTTTCGACCTTAACTCCAAAACTGAAGCACAAGCTCTCTTTCACCGTGGAGGGCAAAAAAACGACAAAATGCTCCAAAGCAAGCCAACAAAAGCACGGAAATTCTGAGCTGTATTCCCCCTCTCAAAATCACTTAATTCCAACTTACCTGTAGGTACTACATAATCAAAACCAGGCGGTGGATTGGTATTGAATGCTATGTTTAGTGTGTTTGTTCTTCCTGTATATTCATGTTTCCGGATTATAGAAGAAAGAATTTCATAACTCACCTGCAGTTTGCCATTTTAGGTACTTAATCAAGTCCTTATGTATTAGTATACATTAGTTATTATTACTGTAGATATCTGAAAACTCAATACAGAGGTGCAAGTCGATGTATATTTAATATATTTGATGTCTGCATGAATTAAAAGCTATGTAGTAATTAAAGCACTGTTTTAAAAGCAAATTATGAATTGATCCAACCAAGTGAAGTCCAATGCTTTCTGGGGAGTAAAGATCACCCTCCAACTGAGAGTACATCCTGGTTTTAGATCACTTTGCCATGCTGCTGAACCATGTAGTGGGCAACTGAAATGACTCGTCGAACTTTCAGGACTCTTTTGCATTTCCAGTAGAAGAGCCAGAGGGTTACCCATGCATGCATTTGAGAGAGAAATGGGAATCAATCAACTTTAAAAGTAATACTTACCAGTTTGTGGGGGGGAGCAAGGGCCCTCGTCTTTTACAGTAGAGTTACCGGACCCTGCTTGCTCTTTTACCCCAACCCCACCAGGCTGTGGTTGGTTCGAGCCATTCTCTGTGGGGCTCGACTCCTGAGCCACCACAGCCTGTAACGGCTCAGGCTCTGTGGCCTCTGGCTTCTTCCCATCAGTCTCTACTGGCTCTTTCCCCTCTGCTACCGCTTCTGTACAGCAGACAAAGCGCCAAGCAAGCATTTGGCACAACCACCGGTAGCCTTGCAAAAATAATGCTTGCTCAAACAAGGTGGGTATAAATAGCTAATGACCAGATAGACACGCTCTTAATTGGTGACTTTTGGTTTGAATATTGAAGGTAGATTTTTACAACCGTTCTGGTGGCTCTGTGGTGGAGGTTTAGACACACAGCTGCTCCTTGAGTTAAATACTAACGCCAGGCCGCTCACGTGCGGATGTTCGGCTGGTATATTTTTTGCATATACACAATGTGACGGTGTTCTGAGCACGTTAGCATGTTAACGCCAATTAGCACCAACGTACATTTATTGGTCAGAAATCAAAATAAAAGATCAGAGGATCTCACAAAGTCAGCAGGACTCATTCTCTTTGCGTCATGAATGTCTGCACAACATTTCATTAAAATCCATCCAATAGTTCTTGAAATATTTCAGTCTGAACCCAAAATGGTGGACCGACTGACATCACCTCCCACAGAGCCATGCTGCTAATATGGCTAAAAGAACAACCCAAGCCAATCGTACAAATTCAACTAAATCAATTAATATTTTCCAAGATATATATATTGTTAGGATCTGGAGTTTGTGTTTAGTTTTGTGTCTTGTTTTGAATTCCTTGTGTCGTCTGTCTCCCTGTGATTGTGTGCTGGTCCTGATTTCCTCCTTCTCTGTGTCTGTGCTGGCTGGTCTCATTGTCATTGTGTCCTGTGTCTGTCTGTCCCTCCTTCTCTCCTCTATGTTGTGTAAACCCTGTTCGTGTCATTCCCATTGTGGCTTGTTACGTTTGGTGTCGTGTTTTGTCTCCCTGTTCTGTGTTGTGGTCTGTGAAATAAAAAATAAATATTGTGCAGCAATTGGGTGTTTGGGTCCTCTCTCAACAAAACAACCCCCGACTGATATATGAGTAAAGCACAAATATGGCCATCGTGTCTCCTGTTATAATCAGCTGCACCAGTGGAGCAACTATCTGGTCATGTCGCATATCTTACACTGTAAAGTGATCAAGAAAGGAGTGATTGACCGACTCATCCAGTATTGATGTGAGGATCTGATTGCTTGTGTTATATTTAGACAGCTGGCCTTTGACCAGCGTCACCAGAGATCAAATTTCTCCCCCAATCCCTCTCTCCCTCTCCTTTGTTGACGACTCGGTATGTCACACAGTTGCACCAACTCAAAGACAGCCACAGCACGAGTCGCAGTGTCAACACCAAGCGTCGAGGCAAATGCAGGCAGAGCAGCGCGGGCGCGTACGCGGTTACGTGCACAGCGAGTGCGGCGGTGGTCCTACGGCTAACCTAATTGACTTATGTGTGAACATACGGTGTGCTGAGCAATCATACCTACGCGAGAAAAAGTGCAGTTTCAGGCCTCTCAGAGTGAATTAATTGAAGAAGAAGAAAAAAAACGTGATCGCACACACCAAACGAAAAACACGTGATGTAAATGAAGGAGTGCAAAAGAACTCTGGGGGGATGGAGGTGGGGGAGTGGGGTCACGTCTGGTTTACTCACCTGGGGGTGGAGAAATCTCCAGGGTTATCTCAGGTAGGGGCAGGGCACCGTTACTGTCTGGGGCAACACTTTCTGAGCATGTGACACATATAGTGGTGGATGGAACAGCTGCTTTTTATGAGCACAAAAGCTTCAGCATCCGCAATGCCTCTCTCTCTCTCTCTCTCTCAGTCAAATGTACACACCAAAACAAACACACATATCAACACACGTATGTGTACCAACTCTACACCATCATATTTCATTTCTCAACATTATTATATTTTCTCACACAACACAGGAAAACAACAAATTGTGAGAATGTAGAAAATGTGCTGTTCATTTCAGGATTAGAAAAATGAAAATGTAATTCAAGTTTACAATTGAAATCACATTAAAATGCAGAATCATACTTTATATACACCTCCATCGACCACAACACCCATTGGTAGTGTCATCCATCATCAGGTAGCATTTATATACATGTTATAACTGTTTTCATAATCTATTCGAGATAAAGTCGGCATGTATGCACTGAAAAAAAAGCCTCTCGGGATCATGACATGCACATAAACCCGACATGTATTTGTTCATGTGTTGTTACACATGTTTTGACTGTGTTGATAATAATACATTACAGTACAGAGCACAGCGATGGGATTTCTTCAGTCACATGTTCGCCGAATGAATGACGTCACCGTTACTAATCCCAGTAATGCTCGGGTCGGCTTGTTCTCCCTATCAGGAGTTTGCTGGAGGGATATGATCAATTTGTTCTGATCTGATCACATGTTCGCTTGGTGACTCCAAAGATGTCCACACAGTGTTTTTTTAAGCCGGATTTGAATTCACAAAATCACCTTTTTTTTGTTAGCAAAGGTGATATAAAAGGTTATTTAACGCAATACTCAATAATTGTTTAACAAGTAATTGATTCAGTGACGCCGCTGGAACTCATGAGTCAGTGCCCACCCAGATCTTAAAACACGTATTATCTGACACATTCATTGGAGCCTCAAGATGCTGCGACTCCAAGGTCAAACCTCAGCGGCGGGCAGAAAGCCAGTTGCATGCCGGCACCTTGCTCACATGGGGCGGCCGGGGGCGGCAGCTGAATCAACAGAGAGGGATCAGCAGGCTGACGAGAGGAATGTCTGACAGCTTGGTCGTCGCCTCGGATCGCTCTGGAGTAACAGCAGCACGGCCATGCTGCCGACTATCGGCTGCACATTCAGGCTAATTTCAGAGCTCCGCTTATTACGCTGTACGTGTGTAGATGTGGCTCAGTGCCGGGACATCTTAGTGCAAACGAAGGTCGGTCTTTCATGTGTGTACACAGAGGTGTCCTCTTGGTTTCTTTCACCTGTGCAACTACCCTTCTTTTGCTCAATGCATGCCTGTTGTTGTGCATACTGCACTTTGTGCGGCTGAAATCTGCTCCACTGTGAGGCGACACGGGGAGATTAGATGTCTATCGCCGTCCACTCACCTGCTGGCTGGCCATTTGGCGTCTCATCTAAAAGACAAAGAGAGACAAACCAAACACATCACTGTCACACATGATAACGAGATGTCTCTCTGCGTGACCTAATCGCTCCTGAATGTCTTTCCGTTGGTGCACATTGACTTCTTTTATTGATACGCATTGGCCGCCAAGCCGAATCCTCCTCCTTCCGGATGACTGGCTCCACAAGCTTCGACACCACGTTGTGTTAACTGATTATGAAAGAGGCCCACATGACACGCCGCTTGTTTTCCCTCTGCCTCGTCTCGACTTATAGAACTAATGGTGGGGGGGTGGCGACAGAAAGCTGTTTGGATACGACGTTCAAAAGCTGCAACGGAACTCAATGCGAGTTCTCAACAAATGAGAGAATCCATATATGCTTGGCATGCAACTCTTTGTTTATAGTGGGTTAGTGGAGCACAGAGCCACCGGAGGTTCTTTAGTGTACCAGCCTGTTCTCATTCACATGGCGTCACATACCGACGCTTTGTCACGCCCCTCGGCGTCTGGTGTCGACACACAATGGCACCCTGAACCGGGGCTTTCAAGTAACTACAGCGTAAACCCATCGGCATCGTTATTGGACGGTCAAAAAATAAAACACTGAGAATGTGATGACGCACAAATGCAGGACTTTAAACTCGAAGATTAGTGTTTGAGACTGGTGTTCATGTCCCAAGGCAATGTGGAGTTAATTTGTAACTTGTGTTACATATAGGCAAAAATCCAACGCTGAACTATAAGTCAAAAACTAACCTATTGAGCTCAGTACACGGTTGTCAAAATGAGAGAAGGATCTCAGAGAATCAGGATCACTGAGGTGAGCCATGCGTTTGGTTATTTTGTATTTTCAGGCCAAAAAGATCTTAAGGCACGTCTCCAAAAAAGGAATGAAATTGAAATAATCAAACCCACTATCCTTGACGTTATGTGTTCCACTGTATCCCCAAAAAGCTGTGGACAATACCAACATAACAAATCATTAACACTTTTGGATAAAAACTTCATACTCATGTCTCAGTTTCGCACTCGCAGCTTTGCACCCAGTGAACACTGCAACCCCATATCCATGTCCACCGAATATATGCACCATTTTTAACAACCATTTCCCCCCCATATTATTATTATTCTTAACATCTAGTATCGTTATCATTCATAACGATTCCCTCTGAGCATTCCTTGTCAAAATTAGCTGCGCTCCCTCCCCGCCTCACTTCAAAACAATGCATCGCTTGGCCGGCGGACCACAATCCTGCAGGATTGCATCACGCACCCGAGAATGAGCCTCGCTCTCTTGTCTCGTCTCCGTTGGGATAATGAGAGTGGAGAAAGGTTTTTGTTTCACCTCTGAGGACTCCCAGCGCGGCTGACGGGGCTGCAGGTATTTGCAGCTGTTGCCCCTGCTGGCGTGCGGACAGAAGGGCTCATACGGACGGCCGGCAGCTTCGCTTCTCCAAATAATGACCTTTATTGCTTCAATGCACTCACTTTAATTATACTGTTTACCCTTGCTGTGGTTGTGGGGTTTACTGCAATGAGGTACAATGAGGTGGTGTTATGTAACACAAAGCACGGTAAAGATGGAGCCCAGGGAGAGTGACGGACCGCAGGGACAGTAAATATCTCGAGGTGCAGACAAGGGCTTGTTCACGACGGAATCCCTGAAGTGAGTGGCAGCCGACAGCGCCGTTAAGGCCTGTGGGCACGGGGGTCAGAAGTTTAATGGGCAGGCGTCTGACCTCTGAGCGATCCAACCTGAACCGAAAGAGGGGCTGGGCGACGTCCGTTTTGGTGCGTGGCACAGGAGGAGGAGGAGGGGTTTGGCGGCTGTGGATGGGGAGATGGCAGGGAACAAGGGATGGGGATTAAAAGTGCGCTCATTCTGAACTATTCCAGGGACAAGAATTCTAGTCCCAGGAGATCTGCGGGGTAACTCGGCCAGTCCGTCATCCCTGGTTTGGACTTTTTGAAGGGGTGTCTGAAACAACAGCGCAGGCCTCCTCCTCTTCAGCTGTTCAGACTCATTTAAAGAACAATACTTTTCTACTCTCATTTATCTGCTGCTCTTGGCTATGCAGCTATTTATGGGGTAGTGTTTGTGGCCGACTGGAATCCGCTGCCTCTATTTCCCCTCAGCTTTGTCTCCGAGGGGATCAGGGATGTTTATGGCTGTGGATGAACACTGCGGGGGACAACTGCCCACCCTACAATGGTGCGTCGAGATGAAGGCCAAGTTGAGCTTCACATTGTTTCAGGATCTTGGGTTTCATCTGGCTGTTGGGAACGTCTTATCATTCTTGCCCCAATAAGAAATCAGGATAAGATTTAGATGTGATCAAATAAGATTCTGGAGCCTGCAGCTGGTTGTTTTCTCCCCAAATGTGCCAATGCCTGTACAAATGAAGCCAATCTTGAAAGTGCAATGCCCACTGTCCAAAAGGCAGTGCAAGCCAATTGAATTCATACAGCACAACATCACAGATTTTCTTCAAAAGATTTCACAATCTGAATAGAACCATCCTCTATCCATAGACATTTGGTTCTGATAAAGAAAAACTTAAACATGGGGAAAAACAAAGGTAGAAACTTCAGCAAGAGCAACATAAGAAGGATCCCTTCTTCAGGAGTTAGTGTCTACGTGTAAATAATGCCTGAGGTGACGGAAACAACCTCCGGCAGATCATCGGACCCCCCAGGAGGATAACAAGTTTATTAAAAAACGTGTATCGTCTCTCATCAGGAAGGCTTCCAAAGATCCAAACTAAATGTCCCATTCCCTCTACATGGGCATGTCTGGGTCCATGGCGGACCCCCAAAAGAGCCGAGGCTAATGGGGAGGGTGGGAGTAATACCATATGGTAATGACGGACATGCAGGGATTTAAAAGGAATGTTGATGGACACGATGGTACAGAGGAGCGGTGGTGTGGCTTGCCGGAGATGGGATGGGTTCAGATGCTGTGTGTGGTAGAATAAGGAGTTGGATAACGGGGGAGGGGGGGGGGGGTCCGATCTGACAGGTTGGCTCACATCAATCACCAGAAAGACAAACACAATCGGGTTATTATTCATCCTCACACCCGCTCCAGTTGCATCATCCTTCACAGGGCTCTTGCTTGAGTCAGACTTGGCGCTGATTGACATTCCCACGCTGCTCTTCATCACCGCGTCTTCCTCCAGCGGGATCGCACAGAGCGGGCCCGGTAGGTGCACCACGAGCGACACAATGGTATCTGCTCATAAACCTAAAATATTCTCTTGTTCCCCGTGACGGTAGGAACGTGCATGCATCGGTAATACAACACCGCTGGCAAAGTCACTTTGAGAATTCCCTACGAACAGCCGTGAAGTGATGGAGTCCCCTAACTTCCCTTAACCCTTGTGTTGCTTTAGGGTCAATTTGACCCGAATTAATATTACACCCTCGTGTCGCTTTAGGATTAATTTTACCCCATTCAATGTTTAATGTCGGTGTTCTTTCGGTAGTCAACAAACAAACATAAAGTGCCTCACACTTAAACTTGGAAAACAATATTAATTCTAATAATTTTCTGGAGGTTTTAATTGCTGGCGTCAAATTGAACCCAAAGGGTAAAATATGTTAGGAAATGTAAAGGTAACAGGAGGGTGTAATATTGATTCGGGTCAAAATGACCCTAAGGTGACAGGAGGGTTAAACAATGACACTAGATAATACTTTTTTTTAAATGGTGTTGTTGCTGTCACATTAACTAAAACCTGCAGAAGGCTCATTTTAGATGGTCCGCCGTCGCATGCTGGAGGCAACGACTCCTACCTTTCTTTGTGGGCTCTTGCATCTTGAGCCGCGTCCCAAGAAAATATCACGAGGCAGGTGGGTCGGGAGGTGATCTTCGGAGTAGTGCGACGCGACGGGTGGACAGGTAAATTGGGTAGCCCTCTCGTCCGGGAGGGAGAGAGATGACGGGAAGACGGAAAAAAAAGAAAGGAAAGCTCCGGGAGCCCTCGGACCAGAGTGATGGGAGATGAGGAGTGCACTGGGATACGGTTCGGAAAATCTCAGTGGGGGGGAGGAGAGGAGGACCAGTGAGAGATCCAGGAGGGACAGGCTTTCAGGCCTTATATAGTGAGGTGGCATGCTCCTCCTCTCTATAGTGGTCGCTACACCCAACGGCTGCCTCGCCAGCTTTTGTGTAATGTAAAGCTCACGTGACATTCACATTATGTCATTTAATTTATATGAGATTATTGGATTTGAGTTAAATATATTAATTGTTAAATATTATGAGTTCCTTAAAGGACTGATTTTCAAGACTGGGTACTCTTTGTGAAATTACAAAATAAGACTTCAAAGGAATATTTAGAATTTTTTAGAGTTGGGTGTCTGCACTCGAATTAATAATTTAAAACTAGATATGTTATCATTACTTCCATATGTCAACCCCGGGATCAGGTATCCTGAATGCACTATGGAAGTGGGTGTACCACGAGGTATAAAAAGAGAGAGGTGTTGTCATTGTCACATGCAGCTCTGAGGCTGATGTAATGCTCTCTGTGGCTTTATTACAAAAGAAAAGTCGAGCATGCCATGCAGCCACTTGATGCAGATATGAGTTTAATCCAGGAGCAATGGCATCCAAGAATACAAGGCTTTCCGAACTGGCAAATATATACATGGGGAGATGCCATGGGGCGGTGGTAATGCGGCCTATTCTTAGACCGCCTTGACATTTGACATGTAGGCATCTGACATGAAATGATGGTTTCATTGTGAATTATGTCACCGAGGTGGCTGCTTTGGTCATAATCACTCTTTTTTAGCATGACAAGCGCGAGCGATAAATCGGGCGTGGTCTCCGATCAAAGGGCGCCAAGATTAAAACAAGAAGACAAATTTACGAGCCACGGAAAAACCGCACCGGGCTTTTTTTCCGTGGCTCGTAAATCCGTGGCTCGTAAATCATTCATTTCTAATGTAAAAAAAAATGCAAAATCTTTAAAAAAGGCAAAGAATGTCATAAAAGATTCATAGTATATAAAAAAATGTAAGTAATCGTATGTACTTTAAGTGTGTAAATCTCCACGTGTAGAAGCGGCGAGCGTCTTCAGAGAATCCATCACGTTAATAGTCTCAACATGGACGTGCACTTAAAAACATGCGCAATTAAACCTTTCTATCAACCCAACAGGACAGTCAAGCCCGGCTCTATTTTAGGGCCGATACTGTCTGCACACATGGGAATGCAGCTTTTATTGTCTCGCTTCAAAACGCCATCCATACCGCAAAGCCGACAGACGCACCATGTGATGTGGAAGCTTTCAATCGAGAACTGTCCTCAAATGACTGTTTCCATAATTCGGTTTTGGAGTATATGGCCTATCTTGGTAACAGACACCCGCAGCTCAGTTAGCCCATTTATAACCCCGCCGTGGGGCTCCAGCAGTTAAATACTGCGGTCAACTCAGCCGACACTCGGATCTCCTTGGTCAACTCAGCCGACACTTACATTTCTGTGCACCTATAGACTGATGTTCACGGTAAACGCATTCGATCGGGAGCGCGCAAGGGTTTTGATAAAGTTAGCGGCAGGATTCACGTGACACAACATCCGGTTTTACAAAGTTAGCGGAAAGAACTACGTGAAACAACATCCGGTTTTCAAAATAAGATGTCGACAAATCATACACTAGCATATACAAGTAAACAATTAACTGATTTTGAATCTTTCTAGATCATTTCTGAGATTTAGCTTGAATTATGCTAACATTAAAACGTTTTACTGTACCAAGGAAGAGTTTATAAAAATAAAACTCAGACTTTGTATGATAAAAAATTCCTGTTTAAAGAAATCGGTCATTTCTTACATGTTTGAAGTGCTTTATATATGTTTTTCCCCATAATGCCCGGCATTGACTGATGCAGCTCTGTTTAGGACAATCCAGACTTCCATTATCCTGGGAATCAGACATATTTACTGTCCCAATTTGGAGATATTTCAAATTAAATGTCCAAAATGTTTAGAGAAATCGGTCATTTCTTTTATGTTTAAAGAAATCGGTCATTTCTTTCATGTTTGAAGTGCTTTATTTATGTTTTTCCCCATAATGCCAGACATTGACTAATGCAGCTGTGTTCAGGACAATCCAGACATCCATTATCCTGGGAATCAGACATATTTACTGTCCCGATTTGGAGATATCTCAAATTAAAGGTCCAGAATGTTTAAAGAAATCGGTCATTTCTTACATGTTTGAAGTGCTTTATTTATGTTTTTCCCCATAATGCCCGGCATTGACTGATGGAGCTGTATTCAGGACAATCCAGACATCCATTATCCTGGGAATCAGACATATCTACTCCCCCAATTTGGAGATATTTCAAATTAAAAGTCCAGAATGTTTAGAGAAATCGGTCATTTCTTTTATGTTTAAAGAAATCTGTCATTTCTTTCATGTTTGAAGTGCTTTATTTATGTTTTTCCCCATAATGCCAGGCATTGACTAATGCAGCTGTATTCAGGACAATCCAGATATCCATTATCCTGGGAATCAGACATATTTACTGTCCCAATTTGGAGATATTTCAAATTAAAAGTCCAAAATGTTTAAATAAATCGGTCATTTCTTACATGTTTGAAGTGCTTTATATATGTTTTTCCCCATAATGCCCGGCATTGACTGATGCAGCTGTGTTTAGGACAATCCACCCTTCCATTATCCTGGGAATCGGACATATTTACTGTCCCAATTTGGAGATATCTCAAATTAAAAGTCCAAAATGTTTAGAGAAATCGGTCATTTCTTTTATGTTTAAAGAAATCGGTCATTTCTTTCATGTTTGAAGTGCTTTATTTATGTTTTTCCCCATAATGCCAGACATTGACTAATGCAGCTGTATTCAGGACAATCCAGATATCCATTATCCTGGGAATCAGACATATTTACTGTCCCAATTTGGAGATATTTCAAATTAAATGTCCCGCTGGTTCCACAGCCAGTGCGTCGGAATGAACACACAAACACTTCAGGAAGCAACAAATTCCAACTGGAACTGCTGTCTGTGTCCCTAATTTTTGCACGATTAGTCGAATAAAAAACGACGTCCTGAACACATCTGCCTCAGTCATTTCCTGGGGTTATGAGGAAAAACATATATAAAGCACTTCAAACATGTAAGAAATGACCGATTTCTTTAAACATTCTGGACTTTTAATTTGAGATATCTCCAAATTGGGACAGTAAATATGTCTGATTCCCAGGATAATGGATGTCTGGATTGTCCTGAACACAGCTGCATCAGTCAATGCCTGGCATTATGGGGAAAAACATAAATAAAGCACTTCAAACATGAAAGAAATGACCGATTTCTCTAAACATTTTGGACTTTTAATTTGAAATATCTCCAAACTGGGACAGTAAATATGTCTGATTCCCAGGATAATGGAAGTCTGGATTGTCCTAAACAGAGTTGCATCAGTCAATGCCGGGCATTATGGGGAAAAACATATATAAAGCACTTCAAACATGTAAGAAATGACCGATTTCTTTAAACATTCTGGACTTTTAATTTGAAATATCTCCAAATTGGGACAGTAAATATGTCTGATTCCCAGGATAATGGATGTCTGGATTGTCCTGAACACAGCTGCATTAGTCAATGTCTGGCATTATGGGGAAAAACATAAATAAAGCACTTCAAACATGAAAGAAATGACCGATTTCTTTAAACATAAAAGAAATGACCGATTTCTCTAAACATTTTGGACATTTAATTTGAGATATCTCCAAATTGGGACAGTAAATATGTCTGATTCCCAGGATAATGGAAGTCTGGATTGTCCTAAACACAGCTGCATCAGTCAATGCCGGGCATTATGGGGGAAAACATATATAAAGCACTTCAAACATGTAAGAAATGACCGATTTCTTTAAACATTTTGGACATTTAATTTGAAATATCTCCCAATTGCGACAGTAAATATGTCTGATTCCCAGGATAATGGAAGTCCGGATTGTCCTGAATACAGCTGCATCAGTCAATGCCGGGCATTATGGGGAATATATATATAAAGCACTTCAAACATGTAAGAAATGACCGATTTCTTTAAACATTTTGGACTTTTAATTTGAAATATCTCCCAATTGCGACAGTAAATATATCTGATTCCCAGGATAATGGAAGTCCGGATTGTCCTGAATACAGCTGCATCAGTCAATGCCGGGCATTATCGGGAAAAACATATATAAAGCACTTCAAACATGTAAGAAATGACCGATTTCTTTAAACAGGAATTTTTTATCATACAAAGTCTGAGTTTTATTTTTATAAACTCTTCCTTGGTACAGTAAAACGTTTTAATGTTAGCATAATTTAAGCTAAATCTCAGAAACGATCTAGAAAGATTCTAAATCAGTTAATTGTTTACTTGTATATGCTAGTGTATGATTTGTCGACATCTTATTTTGAAAACCGGATGTTGTTTCACGTAGTTCTTTCCGCTAACTTTGTAAAACCGGATGTTGTGTCACGTGAATCCTGCCGCTACCTTTATCAAAACCCTTGCGCGCTCCCGATCGAATGCGTTTACCGTGAACATCAGTCTATAGGTGCACAGAAATTTAAGTGTCGGCTGAGTTGACCAAGGAGATCCGAGTGTCGGCTGAGTTGACCGCAGTCAGTAAATGCGGGGCTCAGGGAAGTGTCATGTGGGTCGGCTACAAACAGCACAAAACCATTTGGTATCGCACGGGACGACCGAAAGGTCCGCATCACAGGGGCGATTTAGCCATGAGGTCACGCCACACATGAGGGGGGGGGGGAGGAAAAAGAAAAAGAAGAGGCCGAGAGGCTTTGAGATGGACGACACTGACACCCTCTGGCTCCCAACAGTCAGAAAAACCTGAAGGAAAACACACTTGTTGAAGGTGGAGCGGCTCATGAGGCTCATGATGTCTCAGGGGAGAGATGGTATCATAGTTTCAGTGGGAATGTTCATCGTCAATGGGAAACATGTGAAAATGTGTGTTATGTTATTGATTATGTTGGCCAGCATAAAAAAGGAAAAAAAGTGTCTGGTTGGAAAATGGCTGATGAATTTTTCACCCTAACTTTTCCTCTATTTGTAATATTTATTTATTTTTAATAATATTTGTTTATCGTGTCTGATTTCAAAATTCTGTGTTTTGATTCATCACAATCTTTTACTATATCTGCTGCAAGGCTCATTGTCCCTCAAATAAAATAAAATAATAACAAAACTATTAAATGAATCAAATAAAACACTTTAAGATATATAGTATGTTTTTATTATTATTATTTACACCTCAAACTCAATGTACCAACTTCAAGAAAAGTCAAATTTTCTCAGAGTAGGAAAAAAACAACAACAAATAAAATGGATCAAATAAAACACTTTATGATGTTAAGTATGTTTTTGTAATTATTATTTACACACCAAACTCAATGTACCAACTTCAAGAAAAGTCAAAGTTTCTCAGAGTAGAAAAAAATAAAAAATAAAATAAAATGTATCAAATAAAACACTTTAAGGTGTTAAGTATGTTTTTATTATTATTATTTACACCCCAAACTCAATGTACCAACTTCAAGAAAACCAACTTGTTGAATTTGTCACAGAAATTGTTGAAAGTCAAAATTTCTCAGAGTAGAAAAAACAAAACGAGTGAAGAGCACATTTTGAGTTATGGCAAGAGAAATCGAGTCCGCTTCACAAATCTCCCCGTTGACACTTCCGCAGTCGCATCAGCGTCTCTCGGCTGAACTGGTAGGTGAGCTTCTTCTTCACCTTTACGATCTCTCCGGTCCGGCCGTAGTTCCTGAGGGCGCGGGACATCTTCTGGTAGGTCATGGGCCTCTTGTTGCCCTTCCTCTGACCCCACAGCACCGCCACCTGCTCCTTGTTCGTGGAGGAGAAGCGGAAGACGCCGCCGGCCGCCGCCTCCGGCACCCACGACACGCAGTGGGCCATGTTGGGATCCTCCAGCACCTCGAACAGAAAGTGAAAGAGGCGCACCTTTCCGCCTAGCAACCGGTGGAGCAAACAGGACGTTGAACGATGCATTGAAAAAGAGGGAATTCTGGGAAATATCACATGCAGCTGGGCCTTCGCCAAAACAGTTAACGCTGCTTACAGGTAATCATTTCCATAAATGCCCCTATTCCCAGAAGATCTCGTCGCCGATGGGATGGCGTTTAGTGGAAAGAGTTAAGCCGTAAAGTCTGCGGTTATCTGATATGTAAAAACAGCTTATTACAAGCTTTTCTTTACGGTAAAAGGGGAAGTCTCTTATTTGCTTCTCCGTAGCAACCAGGGCCATAACAGCAGTGACCAAAACAAAAATGGAGAACTCACCACTCCCCGGGGTGTGTTTTGTTGGTTGTCTTGTTGATACGAAGCTAGCCGGTAACCACTGCTCACACAACGTTGTTGTTGTTGTTGTTTTCTGGCTGAGGGCCGGGGGGGCATCGTGTGCAGGTTTGATGGTCTTTGATGGAGGAAACACAACTTTAAAGGCTCGTTTGACCACACGTGCTATACAGGTATCTCGTGTGGGCAGAGTGTGTTTTTAAAAAAAAGAGCCTACAGCCGAGTCACCGCCCGTCCAGCGCTGCTCGCCCCACCCTTCGTCCACAGGTTCCCCTCCGTCCTCTCCAGGCTCAACCGCGGCCCAGTACATCTTGTCCACTGCGAAGAGCAACAATCCAAAAGATTTGACAACGCGTTATAGCCTTTTCAAATATTATAATTTCCTCTTACCATTTCCTCCGCTGTGTTGTCTGTAGTACTCCTCCAGGAACTCTAAGATCACCTCCAAGTCAGACTGAGTCTCCTGGAAAGAATTCTGATGAAGATGAATAATTACCAAATAGAAATCAGCCCTCGAACGCCGCGTGGTAGTTGCGAGTAAGATATTTACCATGACCGACGAGGCTCGAGTGTCGATGTGCAGCTCGGTCCTTTTCACTGAAGTGGCTTTGAGACGCTCGAGTGTGCCGGGACTCGTTTTATAGCCTCTCCGGAAGGTTTTCTACCCAACGCTCACAGGAACAATGGCCACCATCCCACAAAGCCCCCCGACACCAGCGCACCAGTCAACCCATCAACAAAGCCCCCCAGCACTGACCACATCCTCCCCGCTGGAGCAGATAAGGCCCCGGGGCCCTGCAGGCACACAATGCTTTCTTTTCTCAGGAAGAACACACTTGCTGCCGTATTTGTCCTCACAGGAAGTTTCTTAATTTCACATTTTCGGAGTGTGCTCGTTGCAATACGCCGCCAGATGTTTCATCGCAGTGATAATGTGTGTGTTTTCACTTCTTATGACAAAAGACGAGAGCTTCTGTTGTTGTAACGTCATTAGAGATAAATAAAAAAGACACAAGTTAGAGTACGGAGATCAATTTATTTATTTATAAGTTCAGTACACATATGAATGATATTAATAACACATCTTTATTAATAAACAATAAATAAAACAAGTCTACAAAACATTTGTTTTATCAAGAAAATAATCAATATGTACATGTCATCACACGTAATGCTTATTACAGCAAGAAAATAGAAATAGCAAATTGTTATTAATGTTATAAATTAATTTTATTATCTTTTCACTGTCATCATAGAGTCAAAAGAGTGTCTTCATAAGAAACATAAGGTTCATGTTTAGGATTTTACACCTGAAACATTTGTTTTATTGTTCTTTGAAAGATTACATTTAATTTTTCAGACTCTACATCCTATTAAGTGGCTTATTTATCTGTTAATTAGTGGTTTATTAAATGTACGTGTGACTGTCCACAATGTATGTCACTGTGTGTCAGCTGCAGGTCAAATGTAACTGTATTCTATTTATTAAAGATATCTAAATGTTCTTTGTTTTAAGTTTTAATCTAGTTGTTTTTACAAGAAACCATTTTCTCATTCATATTTTGGAGTTAAAAAGCATTTATAAATGCATTTACAGCAACAACTTTGTCTGGCAGTGTATGAAACTACAGATGATGTTACTTTATGACCCAAATATTTACAAACTATGACATGTAATGACATTAATTGAACGGAAATGGCCCCGCTCTCTGAAAGCCTCCAGTCCAGACTCTGTATTAATTAATTAATTAATGAGCTAATTAGTGCTTCATTAAATATGTCAACCTGTTACGTCTATACACTATCTGTTCAAACAAATACTGGCATTAGACACTGAAGACACATGTAACTATGGTATGTCTCCAAAAATATACATTTTTTGTTCGAATTGTGTGGCATTTATTTAAATCTTGGGATAAAAAAATAGTAATAAAAGAGTATTTACAAAAGAACATTCTAAATAAAAGGGTATTCTAACCACCTTTAGCTAAAAAGCGTGATACTAAACACAATCCCAGGGACTGAAAGTGGCCCCCAGAAGAGAGTCAAACAAGTGAAGTCTCTGTAAACCTTTTCAGACTTTTAAAGGTTTATCTTGTAGTTTTCACCCTGTCCTCCGGCTCAGAGCTTGGCCGCGCCGTGCTGCGTGAAGTTGGAGGCCAGGTCGTAGTCTTCCTGCAGCTGGTAGTGTCCGTACCAGCTGTGCCAGTCCGCCGAGCCGCAGTAGCTCAGCTCGGCCGGGCCCTGCTGCCGGGCGGGGCCCTCCTCCTCATGCTCGGGGCCCCGGCAGTGCGGCGGCGGCGGCCCGCACACCTGCGCCGAGCCCAGCCTGTGCAGGATGTCCGGGTTGAACTGGTACGTGAGTTTGCGGCGCACCTTGATGATCTCGCCCGTGCGGCTGTAGTTCCTCAGAGCCCTCGCCATCTTCTGATAGGTCATGGTCTTGCGGTTGCCCTTGCGTTGGCCCCAGCACTCGGCCAGCTTCTCCTTGTTCTTGGAGATGAAGTGGAAGGTGCCGCTGTCGTTGTCCGTCCACTGGATGGAGTCGCCCATGTTGGGGTCGCTCAGGGCCTCGTGGAGGTACTCGTAAAGTCTCAGCTTCTTGCGACCTGAGGAGATGGATTTGGTTTTAGTCACACAGGGAGAATTGATCATTGTGACTCCTCATTGGTGGAACGAGCTCCCCACTGACATCAGGATGGAGAAAGTCTCCACATCTTCACCTAGACACTAAAAACACATCTTTACCGACTATACCTTGAATAAAAAAAGATTATCACTTTAGTGGCACTTGAATGGCTCTTATTTATAGTATTACTTATGTTATTACTTATGGTATTACTCATGTTATTACTTATGGTATTTTTGTAGTTTGGCTTTCTTGAAGAAGTGTAACTTCCTTGATTGAATGACATGTAATGTGATGATAATTTGGTTAATTTTCCTCCTGAAAAGTCATCCGCTGCTCACCTTTGCTGTTCCTCGGTGGCGGCAAGACGGAGTAGAAATGAGGCGATTCGTTGAGCAGAGAGTGACCCGACGAGACATCGGGGATGACGTGAGGCCAGGACTGCTGCAGAAAGAACAAACAAACATTTTAATGACATTTACTAAAGAATTTAAAAAAACTTTCTGTAACTTTTCATGCGCATTTCTTTTGGCGCCACTCACGTCGTTCCAGTCGCAAGCCGGAGCCGGGAGGTCAGACGGGTGCGTGACGAGGCAGCAGGAGATCTGACAATGCAACGACGACGGCTGCTGGGTACACAGAGTCTCGTAATAGGTGTACTCTGAAATGAAAAAATAAATACATTTGAAAAAAGATTGTAAAAGAAATTACAGCATAACATCCTGCTTTGAAAGATGAATAAGTATGAAATAAATATAGTCATGGTCAAGTATTTTTTGGTATTTTCCTGTACCTGAATCGTAGTATGAACTTGAATGCTGTTGAATCACATCGATTGCATCCTGGAAGTTTTGGTTGATGTCGTTGTCCAAAGACATCTAAAATTGATCAAACACCTTCATTTCACCACCACAAAAATCTGTACTTTTCTCTTTTAAGTTAGTACGAAAGGATAAAACTCCATGAGATTAATTCTTCCAAATAACTGGAATGAAAGTGTGCACAGCATCCTTAAAACTCACCATCTTGAAGGTCTGAGAGTTGCCCTCAGTCGATGCCATTTCAGTCCCAACAGGTGATCACTGTGCAGGTGTACAGTATGCGGACGGGTATATATATGTTGCAGACCTCCAATACCTGCTCACCGTTCACCAACAGGTAGAGAGGCCGGTCAATTTAAATGTGTTCACGTCACGATATGCTGCAGCCTTACACTTCTTCTTTTGTTGTTGTTGGATTAAAGCAGAGTGCAGACAGACATCTGACAGTCTCTCAATGTGGAGATCACAATCTACGATCAACAAAAACATATTTTTATTGCACCAATGGGCCAGGAATACCAGCAGGTATTAGCCTGACCTGAGGTATTTGCATACCGGGCGAGATGCGTATCTAACATACGCATCTATAATAGCTGTATAGTAATACTGTCATTTTCTAAATTGGAGCCTTTAGAGATGCAGGTACTGCTTCTGTGTGGTCTTTTGTTTTCTGGTAATAAACTGAAGTGAATGAAGCATTATTTGCATGAAGAGTGAGCCTGTGGTGGGGCTCTGGTGAGCAACACAAGCTGCATGTGGAACCATTAAATTACAATAAATCAAACGGCATTTATCACTGGTCAATGCAATATACAAAATTGTACAAATTTGCTTAATATTCCAATTTAACTTAAAGGCTGAATTCCAAATTGATCCCATAATATAAATTCTGCCATAACGTTGCACAAAAACACGTCCAGCGGTTTAAATTAACGAGCATCTGCGTCCCTCACAAAGCGACACGAGTACTCTCACATCATTAAAAAAAACAAGACAACAAACTTTGTTCCTCTTCTTTCTTTTATATTTCTTTATTACACTTTTTGTGCCACTCATTTCAGGGACATCATTTACCAAGTCTTCGTTTTACTCACCGCTGGTCTTGATTTTTGAGTTTTTAATATCCTCCTTAACAGCTGCTGTGAAAATAAGAATATAAATGCATCTTCTGCCACTTTTTAAAGTTTTTAAAGTTTATTCAAATCATTTAAAAAACACAATATCATCAAATCCTAGAAACAATCTCAATATAAAGCCGTGTGGAGCATTAAAATATCCGATTGACCGGAACACAATAAACACAGCTTCAGATAAATATGATTGTAAAGGTTAATGGTTAATAATGTGGTGATTGCTCTCTGTGTTATTGTTTTATTTTTTTCCTCAGCACAAACCCTGCTATACAAATAAACACAGGGATTTTTGAGAAGTGCATTTATCTCAGGTGTGCAGTTTTAAATATCAACTGACGTGCTCCTGAAGTTCCCCTTTCAGCCGAAGCCTCAAACATCAGAGAAACAAAGAGTTGGACGAGCTCCGGTTCTGGAAAGGCCAGAGGTGACATGGACATGTCTGATTTGTGTCATCACTTGTTATTACTCCCTAAAAAACTAAAGAAGAACAACTTAGCATCAGTAAATGACCATATTGTGTTTGTATGTGTGTGTTTGGAAGCATGCAAATACACATCTGTGCACGTGAGAGTGGGACACATGTGTGTGTGCGTGTGTTTCCTGCCTGTGTAGCACGCTGATAAAAAAAAACAAAGAACCACAAACCTCGTCCTCTCACCCGCTCGCTCTTTCCCTCCATTCAGCGTGAAGCTTCTGTCAAAATCGACTCCATAAATTAGAGACCACAGACTTGTCGGGGCTGCAGCCGGAGCCTGACAGATGTGTGTGTGTGTGTGTGTGCCGGTGTTTGGGACGCCGAGTCGGCTCCTTCGTGCTCCATTGGGTCTCAAAGAAGTTGCTTTTCAACTGTTTTATGTCTCGTGCTCTTAGATAATTTACTACTTGTGTGTCACGGGTCATGAGCGATGCTTTTTTTGAGTTGTCGACTATTGCTTTCTGTATTGTATGTTGTAATATTATATAAAGTTATTATTCCCATTTCTTAGAATTCTCTCTTTGTTGCTCATCCATAGAGGATGGAGAGCAGTCTTGAATCTCGCTGCCATCATCTGGCTTAATGACTCAAAAAACTGTGTTTATGACTAAATGTGTGCACACCTAATGCAATCCCCACTATTCTGCCTGTCATGTTCTATTTCAGTGCATTCTATTCTATTGTGTTTTATTTCTACTCCATTAGATTGTGTCCTTCCATTCTATTGTTACCTTCGCATTGAAAATGCGGAAGGTAATGTTTTGATCGCCGTGTATTTATTTATTTATTTGTATGCGTGTTATTCGCATAACAAAAAAAGTTTTAAACCGAATCGCATAAAATTTGGTGGGATGATTGGTTATTATCCGGGGACCATTTGATTAGATTTTGGGATTGATCGGGTCAAAGGTCAAGGTCAAGGTCATGAAAAGGTCAGAATCTTCTTGAATCGCATGACATTTGGTGGTATGATTGGTTATTATCCGGGGACCATTTGATTAGATTTTGGGATCAATCGGGTCAAAGGTCAAAGTCAAGGTCATGGAAAGGTCAACATCTTCTTTTCACCATAGCACGGTCAATTTTTATCCAATTGGCATGAAACTAATGCCAAAATGTTCATAATTCAATGCCCAATCTTGTGATATGCGAAGGTATGCGCTCTACCGAGTGCCCATTCTAGTTTTATTCTGTTATCTCGCATTCTATTCTATTTCCATTCTGTTCAGTTTTTTCCCCTTAGCTGGTTCTATTTAAATATGTTGTATTCTATTGTTTCTATTGAGATATATTCTATTCTGTTCTGTTCTGTAAAATTCTGTTAAATTATGTTAAATTCTTTGGACATATATTCCAGTTTGTTCGGTTTTTCTATCTGTTCTATTCTATTTGTTCCTTTTCTGTTTATTACATTCTCTCCTGTTGGGTTCTATTGTTCTTTTAGTTTTCTGTTCTGTTGTGTTCTATTTGATTCTATTCTATTTTACTCTAGCATGTTTTGTTCTACTCTATTTCAACAGAAATGCTTCAAATCACCACTTATTCACGTCTTTGAAAGTTTTGAGCTCTTAACATAGAAATGCCTCATTATGAGACTTTTTGTTATTGAAAATGATGAATACAATTTCTCTGATACAATCAAATCTGAAATAAATAGAATATTACTTTCTATATTCGACCCACCTCTCACGTGTCAACATGGTGTCGCCAACCGAACGACACTGTACACTGTAGCAGGGTGCATGTGTTGCTCTTATCTATTTATTATAATGTTGAGGGTGTCGGTACTTCCATGTTTATCATGTGGTGGGATGGAAGAGAGAGAGAATGAGAGAGAGAGAGAGAGAGAGAGATTCATGTGTGTCCATGAAGGTGATGCTTTCTGCAGCTTTATCTTTCCAAACAAAGAAGCACTTTCCTTCCTCTTCTCAGCTCAATGGCTGCGTGCATGTCGGCGGCGATGTGGGAACGGCCGGCCGACCGCAGCACAGTCGAGCCCATTGTTCTTCTTTATTTACTGGCACTCGCTGAAAATCAAGAAGTGTCAAGGCCGCTAGTAAACAATTAAGTCCATCGGGCTGAACGCTGGCATGACCGCAGAGTTGTGATCAGATCACGATGTTCAGAACAAAAAAGATGCTCAGTGTGTTCAGCCTGCTTCATTGTTTTTGTTTTAAAGAGACATTAACATTGTTTTATCCCAGTGAAGCACCGGTACATTAATATAGTGTGTGTCTTTCTTGGTATTTCAGCCAGTGCATTTTCTTTATCTATATTTTTTTATGTTTTAAAGAATATATAAAAGATAACTAATTTTTAAAACTAAATGATTTTGCAGAATTTAAGTTGCTTAATTGATTAATTCTTAGTTAAATGGTCCTGCTGCCCCTTCTGGTTGATATTGTTTTGTTTTTTAATGGTGTAGAGCAGGGGTGTCCAAAGTCCGGCCCGCGGGCAGATTTCATACGGCCCGCGACATCGGTCATATAATGTGTTATTTCTGGCCCGCCAGATCTGTCAGAATAAATAAATCATAAAAACTTGAAAGACGTAATTCCTCCTTTCTAATGTATCTGGCTCTGCATCCGTGGCGTGAACCCTTCTCGAAACCTATTTGCCATGGCGACGGCAAAAAAAAGGAGAAAAGTTGACAGTGAGGGCCGACGCTTTCAGGAGCGGTGGGAATTACTAGTGTTTGCCTTACCATGAGAACAGATTACAACATAAGTAATGTCAGGTTGTTTTATTCAACTAAACGGTCGTATATTATTGATCGTATCGACACAGCGGCATGTCATTTCTGTCTCTACGTGGTGGCGTTCACACTTCTCCTGGCTCTCGTATCGCGGCGGAGCTCCGCCCCCATGCGCACAGACAGGTGCGCACATACAGGTGAGCACGCTCCAACCAGCCGGCAGAGAGCGTCCAATATGTCGCGGCAACAGCAAACCGACACCTCTACGTTCCCACGGTGGTGAAGACAAGTCGTCTCAGAGTCGCTCTCTGCTCCGGGTTCAAGAGCAGAGACGAGGTGGGGCGCGAGGGGAAATGCAGATTCTTTTATTTAAAGACCTTGTTTGAGAACTTCACATATTACAAACTACACGGACATAAAACTAAGTCATTAATAAATAAAGAGCGAAATGCCTGTCGCCGACTTTCGTGTAAATATGTAGGTTACGACGTTAACCGGTTACGCTGCGCATGCGCGACAGACGAGATTCTTGGAGACTTGCCAGGTGTTACCTCAGCGTTCCAGCTGTTGCCCTTCAGAACAAGAGCTCAACATTGAGCTTTATGGAGAGTGGCCGTATCAAGCCTGCAACCCCGTTTTAAAAAGAGGTGAAGTGGAAAGCCCATTTTATCACACATAGAAAAAAACGTAATGACTCAGACATATCTGCACTTGTTTTGTTTTTCAAAGGTTGCGCGTTATTGTTATTTTGAAAAGATATGCAGTGTCACTAACACTCAGTAAACTCTTTATGCCCAAATATTTGATCTTATTTTGTTTAATTTTTCACAGGTTGCACTTTCTTGATATTATCTTGAAAAGGTATTCAGTGCAAAACAGGTTAATTGCAACGTTATGTAACTCATAGAAATGTAAGGTATTCTATATATACAGCTTTTTCATTGTTATCTGACTGAATGAAAGGCAGACTTGTTTATATTATATGTGGTTACATTGTCATTTAAAAAATAAAAGTAATTGTGACAGTAAAAATACATTGTTTTATAATAGTGTATTTTCATGTAACTTTTGTCGTTTAAAAAATGTCTAAAGGAACTATTGGCCCCCGGGCATCTTTACTTTATCACAATTGGCCCTAGTTGCAAAAAGTTTGGACACCCCTGGTGTAGAGTGACCAGCAGATGGCAGGACGGAGCATTAAAATAAACACATAGCAAAATATATACATTTCATGGTATCTAACATAGTTTAACACGATGGAGCTGCAAGAGGAATCGGTGTCTAATTCTTATTTTTTGTTTTCCGGTGAAGCAATAAGAGACACAATCACACAAAGAAACATGTTCAAGTTTCAGGATTCTTTAAAATACTAGACCTTCACGTGATTTTTACATTCCCGGGTTTGCAATCTCAAAGATTTTTGGAATATAGAAAAAAACAAAAGGCCATGAGCTGAGGTAGCGCAAAACAACAAGTGAGAGAGAGAGAGAGAGAGTAAAAATCCAGAATTCAGAGAGTTAAGTGGAATATTTTCATTCGGAATAGATTTGAAAACCTGTGTTGAGAGCGAGAATGGGGGTGGAAGGAGATTACTTTCGGCAGTAGGCCACGGCGGCGTAGGCCACCACTCCCACGACGGCGACTACAGCGGCGCCTCCACACAGCAGCTCGGTGCAGCTCAGAGGTTCGGGGCTCTTGGGGGTCTTGGGGGTCTTGGGAGGCTTTTCTGTTGCCGCTCCAGAGGACTCGACTGAATGTTCCTCCGCGTCCGAGAGGGCGACCTGTGAGAACTCCAGTCGCCTCTCTGACGGAGGGTCCGCTGCCACCTGTGCAAGGTTGGAAGGAGGTTGGAGCCCCTGGGCGGAGTAAAGCTCCTCAGCTTCAGAGCTGGTGGTGGAAGGCACCGGGGTGGACGTGGTGGAGGGGGGGTCCAGCTTGACGACCGGCAGGAGGGGCAGCGCCATCGGGGGAACCACCTGCCTGAACTCCGCGGGCCTCGTCTGCACGCGAGGCTCCTCCGTCGTCGCCGGGAGCTCCTCGGTTTCTCGGTCCTGCTCCTCCTCGCTGAACTCCGTCAGCTCCCGCTCCCCGCCTAAAACGCTCAACGCGCTGGTCTGCAGCTCCTCGTCGTCGTCTTCCTCCTCTTCCTCCGTTCCCCTCGCCGCCTTCTCGGCCTCCTCGAGCATCTCGGCCTGGACCAGGAGCACCTCGTCGTTGCCGTCCAGGCTGTTGGGGTCCTCGGGGTCCACGTCGCCCATCGTGGACCAGGACTCGGCCAGCAGGCTCTCGCTCTGCCAGGGTCCGGGGCTCAGAGACAGGGCAGCAGGGCTAAGGGAACCAGCCTCCCCGTCTCCTCCATCCCCCCTGCTGGGCTCGACTGGGGTCTTTCCCTCCAGAATGAAGACCGGCGGCTGCAGAGACGAGACACATCACTTCAGGATTATGAAGCACTCGTGGTTCCATTTCGTCCAACTAAACGTGTAAAAAGAGAAATGTTGAAGTCCTAGTCCTGCATTCTGATAATAGAGATATCTGCACTGTGTCTTAGATCTTTGGGTTTCTCAAAAAAGGAAAAGTTCCACACTCATTTCCAAGAGATTGATACCAAAAAGTTTGCCAGAATCTGCAAATTATTTTTTAAAGCTCCGGCTTCAACCTATAACCGTGTTCCAGACTTCAGAGGACTCGTCCTGTAGCGCCTCGTCGAGAGAAAACACAACGTGATATGACGTTACGCGGCGGGCGGGCGTCGACGAGGTCTAATTCTGGGATGGCGTGAGGGGCGAATTCTGCAATCAAAGCAGAAACGTGGGACACAAGTCCTGAACATGGGCCCCTCGAGACGGATTCAATGTACCCTCGTCTTCCTCACTCTGGAAAGGGACTTTTCGATTTGATAGAGATGAATTGTCTTTGAACTGGTGGCACGGCGGTGTGTTTTTCGACATAATTGAACGGCACTTCCACTTCATGTTCCTGCTCTTCTCCTTGAAATAGCTTCCACCCCGGGTGACAGATGGAGGTGTAAACAGGGCCTAAACATAGTGAGATATGCAGGTCCGGGCTATAGATAGATGCGCCAGTGAGCAACTTGTTTCCAGCCTCGCTGATGTCAGTGAGAAGAACTGTGGATGAGTTGCAGATTGTTATTTATTAAAGCCACTATACGTGTAGGAATATTCATCATATCTTTTGTTTGTTGATATGAAAATATAGTTTGGATGCTTCCACCAATAATTGTACGCACAGTGGCTTTGAATTCACCTTCCGTGTAACTTTGATTTATTTAAAAACTTGAATAAAAAAATAAAAATAATCTGGTGACATCGACTTTCTGGCGAGTACGAGTTGATTTCGACTTTAAATTAATGATTTAACAGGTTCGGAAATGTATTTATTTACTTTCTTGCTGGGCTATGAATACAAACATGTATAACTATGTTAAATGAGTGCCTGCTAAATGAAAAAAAAGATACTGATGGATTTCTGTTCTTCTTTCTCTTTTAAATCTCGCATATTCATTTCTTATTTTAAAATCTGCTGATATTGAGTATATTTACCATTTATGTTTAATATTGAATGTGCTGTAATTCATTTTCTAAAAAATAAATACAAATTATTTGTAAATATATATAAATATTATAATATATATAATAATAATACAAATATTATAGAATTTGTATTCTTCTTTTTTTAACAAATGACAAATTTCTTTAAAAAGAAAAACGGTGAAGCGCCCCTGGTTTGATTCTGGCCAGAAACCTTTTTTAGGATTGTTACACATCTCTTTGTTTGTGCACGTGAGATTTTCCAAACACGATGTAGTTTGTAAAAAGAAGGAAAGCAAACCCGCTTCCCAACAGTTACGCAACTGTTTAGTTACTTTTTGTGCAATATCACCTCTGACACCTGGAGAAAAACAATAAAAAGGCTTTTAAGGCCTTGAATAAACATTCCCAGAACACAGTGATGCTCTGAAGAACTACATCTTCTGATAATTACTGCTCGCAAATTTAAATCCTTTGTTGCATCGCTCCACCTCCAGACTGACACAGACGCCTTGCACACGTCACTGATTTAAAGACCAATAGCTGCCATGCTGTCTGACCCGAGCTGCGTGCCCTCTAGACCTGATGTGCGGACTTCAACCCCTGAAACATTCAAGTTTACCCCACGAACATTTTAAACCTTTCACCTGTGTCCCTGCCGGAATCAAGCTTATATACTTAGTGCCCCCCCCCCTCCTCCCCTTACTTACTGGCCTACTTGAGTAATTGGATTCCTATTGATCCTATCCCAGCGATAACAGCCTCACGGTGAAGTAAATGATCGGGGAGATTTAGGGCAGTGTGTCGTGTGCGATTGTGAGATGAGGACGGAGGAATAGCACAAACAAGTAAACACAAAAGGTCGGCTTTCAATGTCAAAATGGGAGAACTGGTTGAGAGAAGGCAAACCAGCCCCTCTGTGTGTCTTGCAAGGTGAGATTGTGCCCTTCACAACACCCAAGTGAACCACAGTGACCTCTCTAACACGGACATTCTCACAGGTCACACACTATTAACAAAGCAGAGGGAGATGGGGGGGATAAAATAAATCAGATTTTGACTTAATGCACATTCTTCTTTCTCTCTTTTCTGATTGTTCAAACGTTCCGCAATGTGAATATAAAAAGCATCCCGTCGTACCTGCGTCCTCTCGGTGCGGTGCTGAGCGAGCTGCTAGACGAGAAGCTGGAGATCAGAGCGAGGCATGCATTCAGACACAAAGAAGCCACCAAGCAGCAGACAGGCAGACATGCATGCTGGAGCCGGCACAGGAGGACTAACAAGATGGACAAGCAAAACCCTCTCTCTCTTCCACTCTCTCTCTCTCTCTCTCCAACCCCACTTCCCAGATGCATGACATAACCGTTGGCTGGAGAGCGGTCAGTCTAGGGACTTTGCTGTCCGTGCAGAATGAGACAGATGAGTAATAATGTAAACAAGAAGAGGTGAAAAAGGATTAGTCGAGCTCTTTGTAATCAGACTTTACCCTGTGTGTCCACAGTCTCTGAGAGGTCAACGGAGGTCAGCTGCTGAGCGTCTCATTCGGGGTAAACAAAATCTGTGGAGTTTTATGTTCGCTGTGCAAACAACAGATGATCAGCCGGTCCACAGTGTGCCTGCTGGGAGCCGGTGACACTGAGTGGAAAAAATGCATGTCAGATAGTAGGAAGAGCTATTTCTATACTTGAACTTTCCAAGGTCTACTTCCCTCTACTGGTTAGATGTGTTACAAGTAGGGGAATTATGCCAGGAGAAGCTTTTATGTGGTGCACCTGCACAGCACCAACATGTATATATAGTGTACATGGACGAGGAAATCCACATCAGCCCCAAAACTGTGAAATTCCCCTCCTGCATTACATTTACCAATTTATTTTCTCTTCTCTCTTATGTTCTCTCCTCTTGGATGTTGTGCTTTCTCCCTGTGATGTAAACAAGTTTTGTTCAGCATCATTTTGAAAGGTGCAAAAAAAGGTTGGATGAGAGGAGCTGAGGAGGGACGCTGTGTGTGATGCAGGAGTTACTCGATGACTCTTGGAGGGCATTAATATGCTTTTTTTCATACAAATTGCATGCCTGGTTTATGTCAGATTATGTTGGTTTATTTGAAGACAGCGAGATGGAAAATAAGGCCTTTAAAAAAATACATTTGGTAAGAAATTTCACTATTAACACAAGCATTGAATACAGCAAGCATGATTCAATGTATTGATTACAAAATATGTTGAAGTATGCATTGCAGAAATATTGTTATACTTATTGGAATACATTTATACCAATTAAATTAAAGCATGAAAAGTAAAATTAAGAGTATAAAAAGTTTGGACCAAATCTTATGGCTGTGTAACTTGATAAAATAGCTCGTCATAGTTACTCCTATACAACTCAACATAATTATTTTAATACATTAGAAATCACAAAAAATACTGTATGTAGAAAATAATGGAAGGAACATTTCTTTGAAGAAGTAGAACATGTTTACAATATTAAATTTAATTAAATTAAATACTAGGGCAAGTACATATTACATTTAAGAATTTAAATAATAAATGAAATACAAAATTTACAAATAAAAATAAGATGATGTATATTGTACACATGTAGTATTTCAAATACATATATTAATATGGAGTTAATATATATTAATATAGAGTTAATATATATGAATATATAATATGCAGTATACTATAAATGAGCCATAAAAGGATAAATATTACACAAAAGCTCTAGAAAAAGCGAGTGTCTGTTCTAGCGCCTGACTGGCTGCGCAACCGGAAGTAAACATCATGTGACGTTGCAGATCAGCTGATCCTCCGTAGACATCTTTCCGAGTCACGACTGCAGCGATTAATTCATACCTCTTCGTCTATCAATTTCGGGTAATTAAACCTACATTCAAAGCTTTTAGGGCACGATTTAAACCTCGATCTTGTTATTTAAAGTGTCTTTTAGTTCGCGGTTGTTTTATTCGTTGTGTTTTGTCGTTATTTTTTCCTCGCAGGCCCCAACAGCTGCGACCATGGCGCTCAGCGATGCCGACGTTCAGAAGCAGGTAATGAGGCGATTTAGCCTTCAGGAATGTCCCCAGTCACCTGTCAGTCATCGTGTCTGTGGAAAGGAGTCTTCACGTTGCCGATCGTCCCGTTAACACCCTGAGAAACGTGTCCAATAACGGGAATGTGACTGTGTGTGTGTGTGTATTGGATAATGACATTGAGGGAGCTGCAGTAGGTTAGAACCGACTCAAACAAGCTAAACCACGTTATTTATATATCTATATATTTTTTTACTGGTGATTTTTTTGTTTGTAAAAATACCAGTTAAAGTGAAATAAGCAGCCGTTTTTACGACCCTATCGGATGTTGGCAGTCATGGCGTCGAGGTTCATATTTTCCAAACGCATCACATGATGAACACATGCCACATGAGGAACTGGGAGTGAGTGACACTACTGGGAAACACTGCAAATGACAAAAAGATGCAGTGTCGTGTGCAAATGTGTAGAAGTTTAGGGTCTAGTGGTGGAATGTGATTAATTTTAGAGTAAATTAAAGTGCATCTATTTAATGCATCTGTATCTCAGAGGGACAATATGGTCCTACTCTGTCTGACAGCTATTTACATTTTTATGCCTGTCATGTAAAGTGAAAACCATGTAGCGCCACAATTGAGGACATTTACTGGGATTTTTTTTAGTTGAAGTGAAGATGAAGTGTTCCTGTATATAGGATGAGAAAAAAATGAAGATACATTATATTAAAAAGCCTCTTGGGTCTGCTGGGATATATTTTTGCACATGACAAGTTGATGTCCTTCTCACACGCCGATGAAGACGACGCTACAAACGTGATAATCTTCGAGAATACGATGCACCGCCTCAGATTAAACTACCCAACAATAAGGAGTTAAAATCAGAACAAGTATATACATCTATGCAGTGAAATGCAATGTAAACATTAATGCTGCAGTTATATGAATCCAGGAACATTATAGTACGACTAAAACTGACATTTTCAATGCATACTGAACGTTTCCAATGTAGTACTTTTACTTGTAGTGGAGTACTTTCAAAGTAGTTTTGCTTATTTAAAGGATCTGAATACTTCTTCCACCAGTGACAGACACTTTACTCACCTCAGTGATGAATAAAGTCAGTCAGCAGAGTCGGTTCACAGCAGGTTGAGGACTCGTCTCTGGGCTTCATTATGAGGGAGGTGACATGTTGAAGTACTTCTAGTTCTCATTAAAGAAGGAGCGATGCTTCATGTGCATTTAAAATCACGAGAAATGTCAGGAGTGGGTTGTATATGTTTGTGAGGAAGTCTTCATGTTTGTTCTTCCTGTCTTCAGATCAAGCACATGATGGCCTTCATTGAACAGGAGGCCAATGAGAAGGCAGAAGAAATTGACGCAAAGGTAAATATACTATAGAAAGAATAATTAGTCTTTCTTTAGAAGTTTTGGACAATTCAAGAAATAAAGTCTAAACTCATTATTTTAGTTTCAAGCGCTCGCCATCGTTTCCTATTTGAGACTCGCCACTAGGGGGCGCTAAAAGCACAACCTGAACCCTTTGAAATCTGAAAATTGTAATTGAATTTACACTTCTTACAAAAATATGTAATGTTGATACTACGTTATATTCTTATTTTGTTTATTTTTAATTTAACTTGAAGGTTTTGTAATTTTTATTATATTTTGCATTTTATTTTATGATTTTTATTTTTAAATTTAGGTTTGAAAAGTGCTCTATGAATAATAGATAATTATTATATTTATAAATATAATTTGTTTGTGATTTTCTAGCAGTCACATAAAATGGATTAATAGAAATTAATCGCCAACTACTACTTATACAACTATAATAGACTCATCCTTTTTATTTAAAATAAATTACATGTTATATTTAGGTTTATTATTTTTTTGTGATAGAATTGTGGACATCTTTACTGTTTTATTAACAACCGATTCATTAAGTAATCCTTAGTTATATATATATTTATGCCTTTCAAATTCAGTAATTTAATCACACCATTACAAAGAGACCAATCGGTGTAATAATTTTTTTAATGACGCCACACAAATTTAACTGTAATACACCAAATGTAACCTTTTTAAAGTGTCCGATTGTTACCGTGACACCCAGCAGCAGAGTTATTGTACAGATTAACTGATTTCTGATCACAAAAAAAAGAAAAAGCTGCAGGATTTCTGCTGAGTGAAGTGTGTCTCCTCCTGCAGGCCGAGGAGGAGTTCAACATCGAGAAAGGCCGGCTGGTCCAAACCCAGAGGCTGAAGATCATGGAGTACTACGAGAAGAAGGAGAAGCAGATCGAACAGCAGAAGAAAATGTGAGTCATGGCGAGAAATCACAGGACACAGCGAGTCCTCCATTTTTTTTTTAGAATAAGGGAATATATGAGTGTGTGTGTGCGTGACGCAGAGTTTCCGTGACTTTATTTAGTCTCTTCGTGCCACAATGACTCTTTTGTAAGCTGCTGCAAACCTCGACAAACGTGATCCCACTTAGAAATCTAACGGGCCTCAATGTGTGTGTATTTGTGTGTGTGTATGTCTCCTCCACAGTCGAATGTCAAATCTGATGAACCAGGCCCGACTGAAGGTGCTGAAGGCCCGGGATGACATGATCTCGGTAAGCGGCTGAAACCTCCTCTCGTCGTGGGAAGATAGAAACTGTCGGATTTAATGCACAGAAGAAGAAAGAGGGGGGGGGGGTCTATAGCCTATAATAGAAGCCCTGTGTGTATTTGTGCCCTCAGGAAATGCTGAGCGAGGCCCGCCAGCGGCTCGGGAACATCGCAAAGGATCCAGCCAGGTATTCGGCGCTGCTGGACGGCTTGATCCTACAGGTTGGTTCACGCCGTCGGCTCCTTTTACAGCCTCCTTCACGAAGGTTATATAACGTTCAGGTTTTGTGGAAACTGGTGTTTCTGTCATATTGTCCAACTCTTTACAATACTGCATCCACCAACATCACATTATATCCTTCCTGATGGAGGATTGTTGCATCAAACTGCTTTTGGTGTACCTAATAAACTGGCATATGAGCATATCTGCTCAGTAGGAGGTGTTGATAAATTAAAAAAACTGAGTATGTCGTTTGATGATCTTTCCCAGGGATTATACCAGCTCCTGGAGAGCAAAGTGACTATTCGCTGCCGTAAACAGGACTTTCAGATGATACAGGTGAGTCAATTAGCCACCGTATGTTCACATTTACGTTAATTATTCTTTATGTGCACATACAAGACATTTGCCTCAGATTTTTAAGAACTTATGGGAAGATAGAAATGAACTGAAAGCTAAAAACGACAAGCTGAACCAAGATCGAGTCCTTTTAAAATCTGTTGAAATCTGACTGTTTTTCCGACTCAGGCCTCCATCCAGAGGAATGTTCCTATCTATAAAATGGCCGTGAAGATCAACATGGAGGCCCGCATCGACCAGGACAACGTCCTCTCCCCCGACATGTAAGCAGCGCCACGTTTGATCGTCACGTAAAAAAAAATCTCGTGTATTTTCTCAAGTTGATTCGTCTTGTTTTGATGTTTCCTCCTTCAGCTCTGGAGGAGTTGAGATCTTTAACGGCAACGGGAAGATCAAGGTGGCCAACACCCTGGAGAGCCGACTGGATCTCATGGCTCAGCAGGTAAGAAAATATCATATACAGGACTGTCTCAGAAAATTAGAATATTGTGATGAAGTTCTTTATTTTCTGTAATGCAATTAAAAAAACAAAAATGTCATGCATTCTGGATTCATTACAAATCAACTGAAATATTGCAAGCCTTTTATTCTTTTAATATTGCTGATTATGGCTTACAGCTTAAGAAAACTCTAAAATCCTATCTCATAAAATTTTAATATTTCCTCAGACCAAGTAAAAAAAAAGATTTATAACAGCTGAGTGTTTGTCAAGGCTCAGGAAACCCTTGCAGGTGTTTCGAGTTAATTAGACAATTCAAGTGATTTGTTTAATACCCTACTAGTATACTTTTTCATGATATTCTAATATTTAGAGATAGGATATTTGAGTTTTCTTAAGATGTAAGCCATAATCAGCAATATTAAAAGAATAAAAGGCTTGCAATATTTCAGTTGATTTGTAATGAATCCAGAATGCATGACATTTTTGTTTTTTTAATTGCATTGCAGAAAATAAAGAACTTCATCACAATATTCTAATTTTCTGAGACAGTCCTGTATATATATATATATAATTTAGCCTTTTTTTAAATCCCCTTCATTTATGTTCATGTTTAGGAATTTCTCTTTTTACGAGGAGTGTGGTCATTAATACATGAAATAAACTAAACTTGAGGGGAAATAAGATTACCAAAAACTTTGCGATCAAATTACACATTTTATTCGTTATTTTTTAAATTGTGTCTATTTTGAGTCTTGCTTTTGTCTTTCATTGTGAGGCACATTGTTAAACAAAGGTCAAATATATGCATAAATTGCTTTATTGGTCTAAAATGTAATTACCTTTTTAAATGAGGGGAGCAGTTGTTAACACACTCGCCTCTCAAAATGAGATTAGCGTAGCTCTCACGCTAGCCGCACTTTAAATATTCGACACGAGTACCTAAAACCTGATGGAGCGGCAGATTTATTTGTGTGTTTATATGTGTTAGTTTCATTATTTTATTGTTTGGTCTGATTAATATATTATAAAATGTTGTATTTGCATTCGAAAAACACATTCAGTGCGCAGAGCTTGCATCATGTAATATATAAGAGAACGACATGCAAGTAAAAAACATTCATAAAAGAAGGACAATAACTGTTAATAATAGAAAAAATGTAAACAAACAATTTAAAAAGGTTAATTTTTATCTTATTTTTTTTCTTTGTCTGTTGATGATGTTAATCTTTTCCAGGATATTCATGAAAACAACAACATGTTTCGTCTCAATAAGACTTTCATAGCTAAAAAGAATTAAATTACATTATATAAAAAAATTAAAGAACTGCAATTTACTGTCAAATATTTGTAGGCTTTACTTTCCTCATATTTTTTTTATATATAATTATAATATTTATTTGCTTATTGACCACGTGTGTGTCTGTGTTTTCAGATGATGCCTGCAATCCGAATGTCTCTCTTCGGCGCCAACCCGAACCGCAAGTTCTTGGACTAAAGACCCCCCCTCCCCCCCGTACATATTGGAGGAAAAACAAACCTCCTTTGTATTTTTTTATTTTGCCACATGAAGTCATTCCTCCTCCGTCTGTGAAACGAATTATCCGATGCGAAAAAGAGACGCGTCGTCATCGTCGTGTGATGTGTTGCTGTATATTTCTGTGCATTAAGGGACGTTACAGATGTGCATTGTGGGTACTGCAGTTTACTCCGCTGCCCCCCCCCCCCCCTTTTCAGGGTCTCGGTTTACACTGATTATTCGGGGCTGACGGGATGTTGTGATTGGCTGGATGCATCCACGGCGCGCCACGCTTTCATTAGACCTCCGCCCTCGGGTTTGGGGGCGCTGTGTTGCTATTGGCCGCCTGCGCCAACCAATTAACAGAGAAGATGAGAGGTATCCGTGAATCGTAACCGAAGCCCGTACATGACCTTTACAGAGTTTAATTTATTGCTGTGCGTTATTCTGTCATGAATTAAAAACGAGTGGGTGACATCATTCCAGAGTATGTATATGAGTTTTTCAGATTAAATTATACGTATGTTATTGTATTTTTTGGTTTTTTCGTTCTTTGTGTCTTAAACTGATGAGATGTGATATTGTGGGAAAATGTAAAACGCATTAAAGTATAAATCATTAGTAGCTCCTCTGCGCTCTCTTTCTTGGCTCAAACAATGCCCTCACACTTATTTTTGCAATCACGCTTCATTCATTAGTTTATCACATGGCATTAGTTAGACAAAAAGGCCCCAATTGTCTAGTTGCTCAGAGTATTTCACAGACATCCTCCTCAACTGGTCATCTTTCGGGAGGCTCCTGAAGGAGAGACGCTAGACGCCAGGAGCTCCGTCTTACTTGTTAGTATTTAATGTTTTTAAAGTAGTTGGAGTGGCCTTCAAAAATGTTTTTTTTTTAATTTACTTCATCTTAATGATCTGAAGGTCGGTGCTCATTTTATTTTTGTACTCTGAAGGAGCGACTGAATGGGCTCCAGTCAGCACCTTTTAAAGCGAGCTGAGCAGCACGCCGTCATGTTGAGTCAAATTCATTTAGGGGCTTAAATGTCATCATGGCTCATCTCTCAGAGCGATTCTTTCTTCACAGCTTCTTCAAAACCTGCTCTCGTTGGGGGGATCGTGATCACGTTCTGACTATCCTCCACGTGATGGACACGGTCACCTGCGTGGTCCTCTTGTGGTTCGTATGGGCGGCCGATGGGATGCCGGACCCGGCTCGGAGGGACCTGCTGACGCGGCAGGAGACGTCCAGGCAGACGGGCGGCCGGGTGACGCTGACGGCGGCCGAGCAGAAGCTGGACGGCCGGCTGCGTCGCTGGAAGGAGAGAGAGATGTCCGCCGGGCCGTTCCCTCCGGCCGTCCACTTCTTCAGAGCGAGGCCTCTCATCCGGGAGAGTCCGGTCTTCAAGCTGCTGCAGGAGATGCCGAAAGGTGATTTCACAACTTCACCAGTGTGGATGAATGTTTGGTTTTCCTTCGTTTAGCTGCAGGGTTGGGCCACAGAGGCATTTATTAAGGTGCAGTAACATGTGTAGATCTATAATCTGCAACTCTGGCTTTCTGTGATGATTTCCTGCAGCATCCTGTAAGATATGTGTTGTGGCTGGAAGCTTTGGTCTCTCTGCATCTCCAGAATTTCAATATTATCTTAATAAATGTATAATATCACTAATTTAGAACCAACATGAGCTTCTGTGAGTTGTGGTTCACTATAAAATTTCATAAAAAGAGATGAAAAATGTCCACATTTACAAAACAATTCCTCAAAAACAAAAATGGCTAAAAAAATAATATTTATAAAACCACAAAGATATGGAAACAACATTATTACCTAAATTGGCTACAAAGAGATACAAAATAACACTAAAGAGATGGAAAATGACTACAAAGAGACACCAATTTCATTTTCATTTCCTTTATTTAAATTCTTAAATGTAATCTACTGCTATTTTATTGTATTATACATATATATATATTGTAAAGATGTTTGCTGCTGCTTAAAATAAATTTGCTATCTTTTAGATAATCTATTTATCTAAAAGTTCTGCAAAACTACTATGAAGGATACAACAATTAAAATAAAAGAGATTACAAAGCACTGGAACTTTAACTTTAAAGACACATAAAGTCTCCAAAGACCCACAAAATGACCAAAAAGTAACCGAGCTCTTCACCGAGTTTGAGGTTCTCCTCCCGGTTGCCTTGACAACAGGTGCGGCCCTCCACATCCACGCCTCCTCCCTGGTGGGCGTCGACTGGCTGGTGAAGAACGTCACGTACCGGCCTCACTGCTACGTCTGCTTCACCTGGGACGACTCGGTCCGCTTCTTCTTCTCCGCCCGTCGGCCGTTCCCGCGCTGGGACTGCGTCCACTGGCAGCTGCTCCGGGACCTGAGGGCCCGGATAGGAGACGCCACGGGCTTCGACGACAGGTTGAGAAAAGACGTCACCTTTTTATATATTTTTTTACTCGTGTTCGAGTCTCGATGAAGTGGGAGAACTTCACCCTTTTCTCTTTCTTCAGTTTAATGCAGCGCCTCACGCTGTTCACCGAGGATCCAGAGGGCGAATACCCGAGCCAAGAGGTCGTGTGGGAGAAGTTTGAGAAGGCCTTCATCGCCGCCGCCGGCCTCATCACGCACGCGCCCGTGATGAGGGACTACTTGTACAAGGGCCTGGAGGAGCTGCTGCACGACAACATCCTGTACCTGGAGCTCAGGAGCGGCCTCTCGCAGGTCGGTGCGTCGTCGGTCGGTTTCCTCCAGGCTCACGGGGGTCCGGCTGACATTTCTCGCTTTTTTAATTTGTGCGTTCCAGACGTACGAGCTCGACGGAGTCGTCCACGATAAGGTCTGGACTCTGAACGCGTTCCCGGGAGGTCAAGAGGTCGTTCGTAGCGGACCATCCGGACTTTCTCGGGGCGCGTGTCATCGTCTCCATGCACAGGTACTGACGAGGAGACGTCTCAGATTTTATTGTACAAGTTGAGTAGTTTATTTTATTTTGAAGAAGAATTCATCAAATTGTAACTTTTATGGATATATTTATGGTTTGTAACATTTTATTATTGTAAAGCACTTTGTGAATTGTTTTGAATGAGAGGTGCTGTAATAAATAAACATAATATTATCATTTAGTGCTTGGGAACAATGTTGGTTTTGCATTTTCCGTTCAGTAGGTTTTAAAATAGTTCAGCATTAAAAGTACTCATGAATAAAAATGCCCCTATGACTGATGTACTACTGTGTATTTATATAGTAGAAATATGTTGAATAAAACTCAAACACTGGTACTTAAGTTGATGGCATGTAATTGGAAATAGCATGTAATTAAGTCATACATAAATAAAGTGCAGAACCCACAGCATGATTGATGTCATGTCACATTCAGTTAAAGATTTGAGTGATTTGCTTTATGAATTAACAAAGTGGGGACCATGTGCCATCATTTTAATTCAACAATCTGGACAAAAATAACTCACTAATGAAATATATCATCTATTAATAATAATAATTTGTAGCGTCTAGAAAAGGGCTGTATAAATTCAAAGTATTATTAATAACTTCGATTCCTGTTTAGAGTTATGGGGTTACTAACGGGCCTCGCCAACATCTGAGAACAGTTGCGTAACGTCTCCCATTAAATGGCGGGTTGTTATTACATACTCCACTTAAGAAGATAGTCATCTCTAAATGTTCATGTGAAATTAGTTTGAGTCGTATAGGGACAGGTTTCTGTGTGTGTTGTCTCTGGGCTCTGAGTGTATCTGAGGTCAAGGCGGCTGTGAAAGAGGCCATTCAACTCCAGAGGGACTTCCCAGATGTCGTTGCAGGATTTGACTTAGTGAGAATTAATCTACCCTATTGGAGGAAAACAATGTTTGTTTTTGAGACGGTTTAATTTCCCCCTTTTTTTTAATGCGATCTAATATTGTGGTTTGCAGGTCGGCAGGGAGGACGGCGGACGCCCTCTTTGGTACTTCCGGGAGGCGCTTTCTCTGCCGGCTGACCTCGGGGTCACGCTGCCGTATTTCTTTCACGCAGGCGAAACAGGTGTGCAGCAGCAGCAGCAGCAGCATCGTTGTTTTCTAAAAAGGTTTCATGAACTCCACGATCACACTCTTTTAGTTTTTTTGCATGCAGATGACGAAGGCACCGACGTGGATCAAAACATTCTCGACGCTCTTCTGTTCAACACCACGCGCATCGGCCACGGCTTCGCTCTGGCTCGCCAGAGAGCTGTCGAGGAAAAGGAACGTGGCCGTGGAGCTGTGCCCAATCTCAAACCAGGTCAGACAACCTGTCAAAAAGAAATATTTATATATATATATATTTTAATATAAATGTATTTTATATATATATATATATAATATATAAATACAATTTATGCCATTAAAAGCTCAACTGAGGATCCTTTCGCTTAGTGGACAAAAACAACAACCTTTACCTGTTTATCTTGGCAGAAAATAACAAAAAAATCCCCAAAATATTCATCTGTTGCATTCGGTCATATTAATTGTGGGGAAGTCCAGAAGGAGTTTGCGTTACATCCCTCGTGTGTAAAGTCTGAACCTTTCTGGGTTCAGCACCGGCGTGCCCGTCTTCATTTACAAATTACCTGAATGCGTTTGACCTCCAGGTGCTGAGGCTGGTGTCGGACCTTCGGAACCACCCTGCCGCGGTGCTGATGTCGGAGGGCCACCCGATGGTGATCAGCTCCGACGACCCGTCTCTGTTCGGCACCACGGGCCTCCTACGACTTCTATCAGGCCTTCGTCGGCATCGGAGGGTTGAGGGCCAACCTGGGCACTCTGAAAGAGCTGGCGCTCAACTCCATCAGGTGGACATCGGGTCTCCAGATGTATTGTCTACTTTTATGGGTTTTATAGGGAATATTGTATTTTTTTTCTTATCGTCAACAAATCCCATAAAACAAAGAATTATTCCTACTAAAATGTAACTGTTACTTAATTATGAGCATGTTTACTTTATCTAAAATTACCCGAACCCCACAACAATTGTATTAATCCGCGTAAAATAGTCACCACCAAACAAACTATTTCCTCAAGACTTTTAGAGAAGGAACAAATAATGGAAATGTCACTCTTGCCTGTCTTCAAAACTTGAGAGCCTTGCTGCCATATTTAAACAATTCAAATTAAATGCTTCACTAGAACTTCTGTCGTCTTTGTTAACGAGACCTCGATACTTCTCTTGGTTCGACGTAGGCAAGGAGACGCTGCAGCATCTCGAAGCTCCAATAGGAGCTTAACCCCTTTTTCTGGGGAGCAATGCGACCCGCATGCGTTCAGTCCTGTGCACCGACATGCTTGTATTCATAAACCAAAGAAAAGGGCACTTTGCAGGTCGTATTTTTTGGCATAAACGAGAACTAAATGAAAATATTTCACAGCTTTTCTTGCTCCCTTTGACTCGTGGAGCCATGTCGTCCCCGATCGATCTCCGAGAGGTCGGTTTTCATTTGTGACCGCGCCGCCTCGGTCCCGCCCGCCGGGCTGCTCTCAGTGGTCTTTGATGAGATGTTGGATCTTCCAGCTCTGACCAGTGCACTGCTGAACAACCAGCATGTAGCAGCCGTCCTCACCCGTCACCAATTCCAGGCATCTCTTGGTTTCTCTGTTCTGGATGGGTCCATCCTGGGGTGTAACAACAACATGTATTTCTCTCCAAACAGACCAACCTGTGACCAAGTGGACACCACCATTCAAAAGTTTGGCGTCACTTAAATGTCCTTATTTTTCACTGTTTTTTAATGAAGATAACATTCATAAACAATTATAAATCCACTCTACATAGTTAATGTGATAAATGACTATTCTCTGGTGTTTAATGAAGTCTCTACAGAGGCGTGTAGAGGCCCATCTCCACTGTTCTAATGGTACATTGTGTTATCACCTTAGAAGACTGGAGGAGTATAAAACCCTTTTTATCTTAGCGCAGCTGAAAACAGTTATGCTGGTGAGAGAAGCTATAACAATGGCCTTCCTTTGAGCGACAAGTTTGAAGAACATTAATATTTCAAATAAAAATGTATTACTAACCTTGTCAATGTCTTGACTATATTTTCTATTAATTTTGTAATTCTTTTGATAAACAAAAGTTTTCATGGAAAACACAAACTTGTCTGGGTGACTTCAAACATTTGAACTTTAGTTTATAGATTCAAAGTCCTTAAAATGAGAAGAAAAACATCTCAAATCCCAGAGAGAAAGATGTCATCATGAACGGTAGTGTGTATGCACTTCTATTTTAAACTGAAGTAGTAACCTGTTTAAAATCCCACAGCATGTGGAATTTCTTCTGCTCGGCCGTTTTGCACTCGTAGAGCCCCGGGTAGGCGGCGGTGCCCGGGCCCACCAGACAGCGGTTGCTGTTGTACTTGTGAGACTTGATTCCACCGACGTAGAGTCGTCCGTCGGTGCGATAATAACAGTACTACAACCAAAACGACGATTAACCGCAAAAAATAAAAAACAACGACAGTCTGTGTGCATGCAGCGACTCTCTGGATGCACCTGAGGAGAGTAGTAGTGGCACCCATATGCAATGGGAGTGCTCCCGGGCATTGGTCAATGCAGACATCCGGCTTTAGACTATTGGTCAGCTGCAGATGGAAAAGAAAGTGACACTTTAAAGCAAACATTGGAAGAAGAAGTAGCATAAAGTCATCTAGCAGTGTAACTTCAGAGCCCCCGGCCCTGAATGCACCGTTAATGTAAGAAAAGGTTGGGAACCATACATCACAATGCTTTTGATTTGCTATAAATATCCTAATGTCTTGGATTCGCCAATTAAACGGTAAAAAAAAGGAGAAAAACTAAACTTGGCCTACGAAGGATGACCTGCACATTCAGACTTCAAATGCAGAGACGTCCGATATCGTTTCTCCTCACCACTCCATAGCCCAGCAGGCCGTGCAGAGGGTCCAGTGAGGGGTAAACGTTATCCAGGTACCACTTAAAGGGTTTGCAATGCAGACTCTCCCTCAGCTTTTTCCTCTCAGACACATCCCCAATGTCTATCCCATGTTTCTGTGAAAAAAAGGCCACAAAAAAACAAAAACATGACAGTTTGTTGGAGGAAAAGAAACGGCAACGTTTGTTCTACACGCATCACCTCGCCTCACCTCCAGGGGGACGTTCCACGCGATGTTGATGTTGTATTTATATTCATCCAGCCAGACCTCCGCCACCCTGAGCGCGTTACGCCTCACCATCTCACTCAAGTCTGGGAGGTAAGGCTTCTTGTCCCGCTCGACGTGGGCGATTTTAGAGCAAGGTATTATCTCGATGCTTCCTCCACACAGCCACACCTGCCCAAAAAACACACAAAGAAATGAAATACCATTTTAAATGCTGCAATTGGAGTCTGGAAAAACTCATTTGTATCTTTAAGAACAGTATTATTTCTGTAAAATCTATCTTTAAGAACGGTATAATTTATGGAAAAACTATTTTTTATCTTAATGAAACGGTATTATTTTGGGAAAAACTCAATTGGAGTCTGGAAAAAAATATTTGTTATCTTTAAGAATGGTATTATTAATAGAAAAAATACTTTTTATCTTAATGAAGCGGTATTATTTCTGGAATAACTCATTTGGAGTCTGGAAAATTAAATTAGTATCTTAATGAAACGGTATTATTTCTGTAAAAACTCAATTGGAGTCTGGAAAAACAATTTTTTATCTTTAAGCACGGTATAATTTCCCATTCTTAAAAAGATAAAAATTTGTTTTTGCAGCGTTTAAAGTGACTTTGAAAAACACCTTGCAGATCTCACCCGGATGCCGAGCTCCACATTCTCGCCGCCGTATATTTTCATGCCCCCGTCGAGGCTTCCGATCTCTCCAAAGAACTTCCGATCGGCTACGAGAATCCCCATGATGGAGGGGCTTCTGAGGACAGAAGGAGGAGCAGGAAGGACCCCGAGGTGACAACGGCAACCCTACTTCACGCATCTCCAAAGACTTCGAGATATGTGATATCTACTTCTGGAGGTCATGAGTCCAAGCAGATAAACAGTAAACATATGTTGTTCACTGAACATGCTATACAAACATCTGGGAGATTTCACCTTCAGAATAAGAGCTGCTTTCAGGAACAAAAAAAAGGTGTAATGGTGTTCTCAAAAAGGCCGAAGCAATTGGTTACATTATATTTACATTATGCAAATGTGAATAAAGGCTTCTGGGAAGTGAAAAAACTAAAAAAAAGGTAAATACATGTGTCAGCTGAAGGTCACACAAGGTGCAGGTTTCTCATTCGCATATCTCTTCTCAAAATTAGTGTCCCAGATTTCTTTTTAGAATAACCCCAAGGGTTCCAAATATATAGATTTTTGTTCAGATGCGAGTGGGGATGCGAAATAATTCATTTACAAGTGTGAAAGTGTGCAGTCTGTGCGATTTGGGAGAACTATTCTTTTTTTAAACTTACTTTCCAGGCTGTGTATCGTCCTTTAAAGCGTACCTCTCGGGCCGGAAAGACTCGTACATGCAACACAGGGCCCAGTCGAAGGCGTCTGCTGCGGCTATGTAGGGAATCAACGTCAGGTTGTCGAAATTGACTGTCGAACACCGGCGTCAATATCACGGTGCAGTCCTCTTTAATGCGAGCCAACAGCGGCTCCGCCCTGGACACACGGCCAGGTTCAGACGTCGTGTTGAAAGGGCACAGCAAATAAAAACCAACCCCCCGAAGACTCTTAAAAAAAAAAAAGCTAACCATTGCACATGGACGTCTATGTGAGCATCAAAGATGGCCACGACGTCCCCCACAGCAGCCCTCCACCCCGACAGTCTGGCCTGGGTGAGGCCGAGCTACTCCGCGTGCCGGACCTTCTTCACCAGGCCCGGACGCTCCTCGTGGATGAAGTCAATGTATTCGTCCAGTTTCTCCCTTAAATCTTCTGCAGAAAGTAAAGACATAGATTATGTCTAATTGGCCATATATATATATATATATTTCTTTTTTAAATATATTAAATATATATATATTTTACAGATTACAGATTCTGTCTAATTGGCCATATGTATATGTTCTTTTTTCAAATTTATTGAATATATATATATTAAATATATACGTTTTTGTATATAAAATAGATATAATATATATATAACATTTATATATATACTTTTTTTTTAATGTTTAGCTACATCTCACATTCTTATCTCAGTGAACTGAAACACAAGCCGTTATTGTTCCTGCCTCCATTTGTACGTCATGCAGCAGCTGCCTGACGGCATGTACACCTCCTTACCTGTCGTTAAGTAATAAAGTACCTATGTGGACTTATCATGAATTAAGTCTGCATGTCATGTGACCACGCTGACCTGAAGCCGGATGTTCAAATACGGCTCCATCCTTGTTCACGCCCTCAAACTCAGGATGACTTCTTCTGTATATAACTTGCCAGAATAAGTGATTTCATAAATAAAGTTCAGTTTTACTGTCACATATACATCAATTGAAAGTTTGACTGTTGGTGATAAGTCAATAAAAATACTCAGATGCAAGTATCTGAAGCTTTAAAATCTTAATACCCCCCTTTGAGGGCATGATGTGGCAGGTGGACGTACCGTTGCTGCTGTGGTCGTCCACCAGTATGATCTCCTTCATCAGCCGGGCGGGGGTTTTGTCGATGAGGCTGCGGATCGCTCTTTTGATGATAGAGAGAGCTTCGTCGAGGTAAATTAACACGATGTTGATGGAAGGCAGATCCTCCGGGTACTTTTTGTCAGCACACCTGTGGAGGGGAGAAAAGGTGGGAGTTTTTGTGTTTGAATAAAACAAATTACATTTCAGTAGGAAAACGTAAATATTGATTTGAATGCATCTTCAAATGTTAATTGTACGACTAAATTTGAAAGCTTATCTTAATTAGGGCTGCAATTAAAATATTACAATATTTGTTTATTATTAATGAATCAGTCAAACAATTAATTTAATCATCATTTGGTTTATAAAGTGTCATAGAATGAAGGATTTTTAAAAAAGTTAAAAATGTGTCTAATTACTGGTTTGTTCCAAGAAGGAAAACAAAAAAACAGCAATTATTCACATTTAAAAAGTAAAAAGGGCAGTTACGCCATTTTCACGTAAAAATCCGTAAACAATTAACTAATAATCAAATCATTGCCAATTATCATTTCACCAACCGCTGATAATTTAAGATATACAGACTAAAACAACAAGTCTTCAGCCTAAAAATGTTAAGTGTACTTTTGTTTGTTTTTAAATATATTTTTATGACAATAAAATAAATAAATTAATGTCACAAATATACATTTTATTTTGTATTATCATTATTTTTATAGTAAATTTGTAAGAGTAAATGAACTTTTTTGGGCCATTGAGAATATATAAATTTCTATAAAAAATATAAATATATATATATAATTATTATTATTATTTTTAAGTATCAGAAGTCATCCCAGTGGACAGGTGTGGTCACCTGAGCGGCCGGGTGTCGGGGATCTCTCTGTTGAGGGGCAGCCGGTCGCTGAGGAAGGCGTTGTAGCCGTAGCTCTGGAACAACGTCTCGGCCTCCTTCTGCTCCGCCTCCGACAGCCCGTCACCCCACTTGGTGAACAGAGCAGAGTTCGGGTACATCTTCCTCACCACCTTCTTCGCCTCTGCGGATGACTGTTAGATAAAAAGAGAACATATGTTTTATTCGTCTTCAGTTTACCTTGCATGGTGATGACAGATGTACAACAGGGGCCCCTCCCTGACACATTAACAAAAGGATGAGTCTTATCTTATAAGTCAATATCTTTACACTGGTGTGGTTTAACATGTGCAGCCCAATTAATTATTTGCACAACTTTAATGAACATATGTTCTTTTTATTAATCCATTCAACAGTCAGGCTGATATTGACCCAATAATTTATTTACTTATTATTAATAAGAGAAATCCCATTTGCAGCCATTTTGATATTTTATGATTAAAAAATTTTTTACACTGATTTAATCCAGACATCTATATTTTCAGACTCAATGCACAAATCCAATTAAAATATATTTTAAACTCAAGAGTAAACAATTTTTTAAAATTATTATTATTAAACCTTGATATAATTAGATGAAACCCATTGAGATTAAAAATCTTTTTTTTCGAGGGTGACCTGGACAAGACAGGCAGCAACATGAAACACAGTTACACAAAACCAAAAGACGAGTTAACAGAAACAAAAAAAGTTAAGAGACAGTGACATAACAAGTGTAAACAAATAAAAAGAAGACGCGGCGGGACAGAATCACGCAGCCGGTTGATGTCGGCTTCCATCTTGTCCATCCTGGTGAGCATCGCCCTGCCCCTGATGGAGTCGTTGTGGTGGGCCCTCTGGAGTCTCTCCGAGTGGGCGTGAACCTCCCGCTTGATGGAGCCCAGGTACAACAGGGCGGCGGCCACGGCCACGGGAGATCCTTTGACCCGGCCAGATCTCATCCTGGAGCTCCTCTGCATGGCGAGGGTTTGGTTTCTTCACCTGGCATTTAACAAAAAGAAGAAGGTAAATGTACTCGTCTATGATGACATAATTCAGTCACTGGTGGGAGGAGCCACGGTTCCACCAGCACATCAGCAGTAACTAACATTCACACAAACCAAAAACAGCTACGGGGAGCATTTTTGGGGTCAAGTGTCTTGCCCAAGGACACATGGGCGAGCGGAGCCGGGGATCGAACCACCGATCCTCTGATGAAAGGATTGCTCAACAATAAGTCGGCCACAAAAAATATATATATATACAGGACTGTCTCAGAAAATTAGAATATTGTGATAAAGTTCTTTATTTTCTGTAATGCAATTTAAAAAACAAAAATGTCATGCATTCTGGATTCATTACAAATCAACTGAAATATTGCAAGCCTTTTATTCTTTTAATATTTAATAATTTTTTAATTGCATTACAGAAAATAAAGAACTTTATCACAATATTCTAATTTTCTGAGACAGTCCTGTATATATAAAAAAGAAGCTCTCTCTTTTTCCCATGCACCTTCTACACACACAATCTTACTCAGATAAAGTCACGCACCTGGACCCAGCCGTGTTGTCTGATCTCCTGAAGTTCACTGCAGATGTGTTGAAGGCCTTCAGTCCGGTTCTCTCTTCTTTGCATTGCACCAGGTGCCGATAATCAGCTGCTGTTAACTGGGGAGGACCGAAGACCAGCAGCAGGCTGCAGGACTGGTGGACTAATCAGGTGCATGTCCACCAGCTGGCTCCTCCCCCCCCCCTCCTGACAGCAGATCATCACACTGATAAGCAGACTGGTTTTTAGGTTTGATAATGCAGAGGAGGTTTTTTGCTTTAAAGAAAAAACACTTATTCAGGATTTCCCCAAACTCATCCCAGACTGCACCGACCTTTACATTTTTTAAATCACAAATCAAAACCGGCCTGTTCAGAACTGCTTTTAATGTGTTATTGTGTACTCTATGTTCTTATTGTATAGGTTTTAGAATGTTTTTTTTCTGCAATTTCCCCACTGAGACTAATAACGGAATATCTACTCTAATCAAATGTTTTAATTATGTGATGTAAAGTGTCTTGAAAAAGACTATAAATTAAATTCATTATTATTATTATTCTGAATCCAATCCACATCTTGTTGTAGTCTATGATACTTCCATGTGGAAAAACAACAGCAAATAAATTGAGAAAAAAGGCTGAATATTTAGTCAATAAGTTAGTAAGTTGTATTTCTGTTTCATGCAGAACATTCGGCCCATCTGACACAACACACTGCTATGCATCAAACATGTCAGTTAAAAGACTCTATGTACTTCTAGATACATTCAAATACTATTTACGCATATTGATGTTAAAATAAATTGTACACAGTATAGCAGGAGATCGAATAAACACTAAAGTGAAGCTTTAAGCAGTAAAACTAATACTACAGTGCCTGTATTTATCAAACGGACTCGTGGAGATTAAAGTGAGAATCTTAACTTTACACCTCCTGCTCTTATTTTGAAAAAAGTCCCCAAAAAACTGCAATCACAGCTCCTGTAAATATATGTTAATATCTTTTGTTTGGACCATACAAATCAGTCATCTATGAACAATACAAAATAATTTGAGATAAACAACACAAAGCCAACAGCTTTTCTTTTTTTTCTCATCTACGATCACGGTCATCTTAAAATGGAGACAGTCTTCAAAATTAAACTTGTTTTAAATTTTATTTCATATATATGCACACAGTATACAGAAGGGGAGACGATGAGACTTTTTAAAAAAGACTTCCATCGGAAAACAAAGAAATCTACGGACACAATGACTGTTATTATGACCGACATCGAGAAGTCGCCAGCTCCATGTGAACTATGCCTGGTGAAATAATAGCGCACGGTGCAAGTGGCGTATGTTCCCAATGCATCATGGGAAATGACATCCTCAGCATTGCTTTACATGGGGAAACAGAACTGAATATTTACAAACATCTTTTCTTTTTAAATAAAGCTAAAAAGGATGACACGGGCTGACACGTGCGCACACACACAAAAGGGTCAGGGACTCGATACACCGGGGTGAAGCGGTTTGACTCGAACGAGACGGGACAGCCCGAGGCGCAGACCCTGACCTGGAGACTTCACCGCTGGACCGGATGAAGTGTGACTACTCCCAACTTGAGCTAAGGGAGAAGAAAAAAATAAGAAGAAGAAAAGTAACATTAGCTTTCAATGAACTGAAATGTACTGATAGCATCTCTAAAAACGGTTAAATATCACTGCTGCTGTTCACCTGGTGGGTTCCACTTGGGTACTCTGCCCCCCATGGGGCTCAGAGGTAATGCAGGCGTTGATGTGGAAACTGAGGGCGATGAAGCAGGGATTTTGGGTGCAAGTTTGGGTGTCGGAGGACTTCTCACCGGTGTGGAAGCTGCTGTGAGACAAAAGACACATAGCATCAGTCATGAATGATAGTATGTGGAAGAGTCTTTATTTCCCTGCTCTAAACATCCATTTGGAGCACATCTGTCGGCTGTGTGCTTTCCACTGAATCACTTTACGTAAAGGATTACACCCGGAGAGACCGGTGGACGGGGAGTGAGACGGGGAGAGATGGCAAAGAGGAGTGCAGGAGATAGGAGGAAGACCGAGGGGTTAAAAAGAGAGCTCAGTTAGAATGGAGTGACCTCAAAGCTTGAGATGGAGTCACTGACTGTGTTTACTGCACTCAGAGAGAGAGACGGTGTCACAACACAGAGGGACAACATATATATAAATATATATACACACACACAGTTCAATAACATGATCTGCAAGCATCAACAACGGGCTGGCCAATTAGGCCGGGACACAATCCTGGGACAGGCGGAACATGTCTGAAGGGAATTGACGATTAGAGTATCTCGATTTTGCTTTTTAAAAATAAAACGGAATTTGTGTTCTCAAAGAAGATTAACAGAGTCCACAAAAAAACTTTCTTTGATGAACCTACCTGCTGCCTGCGATTTAGACTGTGACGGTTTCGGCGGTTGCTTTTCTTCTTTAGAGGTCGGAGGCGCTTTGGTCTTCTCGTTCTTGGAAACTTTCTCCTTTTTTGTTTCGCTGACTTTCTTCACTGTGAATTCCTCATCTTCACTCTCAGCCGGTTCACTGAAATCGTCATCGCTTTCCGATCCTGGAAAAGTGTTGTTGTTATTTCACTGAGTAATAAAAACAGAAACCAGATATTTTAAGGAGGGATGTGGCTACCTGGTGTCAGTTTGGGCACGTAGTCTTCATCTTCATCTTCATCCACAGGCCTCTTCTTCTGCTCCTCAGTGGCAGCTTTTCTTTGTCTGGAAATGGACGTTGACTCTTTTTCTGATGTGATTTCATCCAGGCCTTAAGAAAACAAACAAATTAACAGCGTATACCATTTTTGTTCTTCTTCTACAAGATTGAAGACAAAATAAAAGAGAATTTACCCAAAGCTGTCAAATCCACACTGCAATTGGACAGCGGTGCAGAAGTTGGATCCGTGTTTTCATCAATCGGAACACAAATCTGGACATCTGGAGAAATGCCACATTGATTGACGTTGACAACTCTTTAAAAATAGAAGGAAATTTTTTTATTTTTTCAAATCCAAATCACACCTTTACGGGTTGAAGACTCGTCCTTTGTCCCGCCTCCATTATTGAGAGAGGATAGTGTAATGGCTGCTTCTCGATCTCTTTCGTACACTTTCACATCTAATGGTCTTCTGTGAAAAACAAGTTTCAAGCCATGAGTAATGTCAGGCCGTGATAAATATTGTGTATTTTGTCCTTTATTGGCAGCAAATTGTTCTGCTCCATGACCAATCTCGATTGAAATGTTATGTGTGAAAGCTGGCAGACAATCATCCGACTGATTACTTTCTGTACTTTCACATAGTCTATATACTATGTTATATTATCTTGTCCACTACTGTACCTGCTCTTCTGGCTCTCTGTGGGTTGCGAGTTGGACTCCCGAGTGCTCGATGCGCTCGGTGATTTATTGTGCTCCCCTCTCACATCTTCTCGAGGCCTTTTGCTGGGCGGAGCAGCAAAATCATCATCTGTCACAACAAGAAGACAGAACACGGAGATACAGTATGTTAAAGAAGACTGATTCTGTTTACACTGTTTGTGTACACCCTGAACGCCATGTTATAGTATACAGGACTGTCTCAGAAAATTAGAATATTGTGATGAAGTTCTTTATTTTCTGTAATGCAATTAAAAAAACAAAAATGTCATGCATTCTGGATTCATTACAAATCAACTGAAATATTGCAAGCCTTTTATTCTTTTAATATTGCTGATTATGGCTTACAGCTTAAGAAAACTCAAATATCCTATCTCTAAATATTAGAATATCATGAAAAAGTATACTAGTAGGATATTAAACAAATCACTTGAATTGTCTAATTAACTCGAAACACCTGCAAGGGTTTCCTGAGCCTTGACAAACACTCAGCTGTTATAAATCTTTTTTTTACTTGGTCTGAGGAAATATTCAAATTTTATGAGATAGGATTTTAGAGTTTTCTTAAGCTGTAAGCCATAATCAGCAATATTAAAAGAATAAAAGGCTTGCAATATTTCAGTTGATTTGTAATGAATCCAGAATGCATGACATTTTTGTTTTTTTAATTGCATTACAGAAAATAAAGAACTTTATCACAATATTCTAATTTTCTGACAGTCCTGTATATAAAACATCAAAGTATATTATTTAATCAAAGTCATCTTTATTGTAAATTTCCAATGTTGAACATACAGAAAATCGAAAGTATGTTTGTCTCTTTTTGTCCGACATGAAGTGAATAATAGTAATAAAAAGTGATAAGGTAATAAAGTGCAAACAGTCAACAACAACAACAAAGAACATTTAGACAACATATATTTTATAAATTAAGAACTATAAAAAAGACTTTGCGTGGTTTTTAGCAGCATGTGACATCCGTGTAAAAGTCAAAAATGCGTGTATATATACACATTTAAAAAAAATCATATATAATGTATATAAAACTGATATATAAGAATCCTTTAGAGGGGCAATTTCTCACCATCGTCAAAGTCTTTAGCTTCAGAGTAATTCACAACCTTTGTCTTCCTGCGTGTCAACATTAAACAACGTGTTAGCATACAAGACATTAACATCAGGTAAAAAAATAACACGAACAGGTTTAAAAGTAGTATACAAACCTTGGTGGTCGGTCCATTGCTACGATCACGAGCTTTTAACAAGTTAGCATGTACCACATCGACGTAAGGTCGGCTGTTATGTAAATTAACCAACGTTAAACACTCAAAACTAACCACAAGCTAATGTATGTTACCTGAAGAAGCTAACCGAGCTTTAAAATGCAATCTTGTGTCCGCTCTTCGCCGAGTTATGTGACAACTACATTACAGATAACTGTCCTGTCAAACTTTGATATATCTCTATTAATTATGTTTTAGTTTTCTTCTGTTGTTTTTTTTGCTTCACAACTGTCAGCTGGAGCGTTTAACCGTCCCGCCTGAACCGAGCGGGAATGAGCGGAAGTGACGTTTGGTGGACGAGTTTCACGTATATGCAAGTGCGTATGCCGACAGCAGATTCGTTTAATCGCAAAAAAATGTGTCATCTATTTGTGGCTCTTAAAAAAAGAATATAAGACTAAAGAAGAAAATGTTACCTGGTAGATGGCGACAAAAAGTATAATTAATATTTAAAAAATTAAAGGCCACTATAATTTTCTTGCAAAAAAAGACAATGTGTCGAATCCGCTTCTTTTAAATACCTTGGAGTTATCACTCGCTAGGGGAGTGGACGGGACTAACCTAAACCTTAAAAACGATGCTCAATTTGGTCAGTAATTTGTGTTTTTGGACACTAGATACGAAAGTATGAATATATGTAGATAAATTGGGTGTAAACTGTTATTGTATATTAATAATGTCATGAATGTTGTTGTGCTGTGTGCCTGTAAACAGCTAAGCGCTAGCTTAAAATGTATGAAATCGACGAGGAACTGTCCGTGGAATCCCATAAAGATAACAACAGGTAACGTTCACACTATTATTAGTGAGAGTGAAGGATGACACTAATAGCATTGGGAATTATTGTGCACTGATACATTAAACAGTTTAATTTAAATACAATACAAGATCTAGTATCTTATAAAGTATTCTATTTTTACTCTCTACAATTTTAGTGTTTATTTGAGTTGTTTTATTTCCTTGTGCCTGCACTTTGTAATGGCTGTTTTTCACAAGTGCAATCCAATTAATGTATTATTATTTACTCTACGAGGATATTGAAATATGCCCAAAACAATTGTTGATTTTTAGCCAAAGAATAATTAAAAACCCGATTATATATTGTTGAATTTGAGTGGAACTGACCAATGTAGGCAGTTTGTCTTCATTACACAGAATGTCCAGCAGAGGGCGCAATTTATTTTCTAGAATTTTGAGACGGCGCATGCCAAAGGGAGTCTAAAGTTTCTCGTCCCACAGCCGCAGTACCAGGCTGCCAAAGTTAAGTTTGCATGAGTGAACACGTAGGTGTGTCTGGACTGAAAAAACAAACATCCCTTATTTAAAAATATGTTTGGAGATTTTTTTTAAAAAGGAAATAACTCATATTCATTATTCAAATTACAGATAAACTGGTATGTTAAGGATGCACTTGCAGATACTGTCTACCACCCGTTTAAATATACTTAAATTCAGCATTATAAACATAGAAATACATCATTCTGGTTTTTTTTATTTTGCAGATTTTTTTTGGTTTAAATCTTTTTTATTGATTTTGCAAACACATACAGGAATGGAGATTAATACCACCCCCAAGACGTTGGGGTATACAGAACATTATCTTCAGTTGTCGTCTGACTATTTTGCAGATTTTGAACAAACCTCAAACTGTATTCTAATATTAACGTGAACATTGTTTTTATCTTAAATATGGACACAGAATGGCTCCGAAGCCAATTTGTTCATTGCATTACATCTCACATTTACCTCTCGTCTTATCATGCATATTCAAAAAATATCAGACTTGTAACATTATGAAACTCAATGAAGTGTTGACCCTGTGTGGATATTTCTGTTTCTCCATCTGCAGGCCATGGCTGTGGTATTTATGCCTGAACTCAGCAGTCCAGCAGATGGCAGCAGGAGGCTGATGCTTCGGATCACAGAGGTACAGACTCTGACCTGCTGATTGACGTGAACATGACATGTCTACAGCCACCCAGTCGCCCACTCTCAGGGCGGAAGCAACCCGCGGCTCCCTGTGAAGTGCAGCGGAAGAGTAATCGCTCCGCTTTTACTTCGCCGTCTGACAGAGCAGCGGCCGCCCCAAAGGGTTGTCATTTTCCGGCGTGTGAGTGGGTGGCTGTCGGCTGCGGTTTGTCACACAGTGGACCTGGACTGAGACGCTCGGTGATGGACCGTGTCTTTCGGGACCCAGACGAGGGAGGAAGACGTGCAGCCGTGGGGGCCAAAGGGCCCTGTGGTCACACATTCCTAAACTCCTCCAGCACTGCCCAAAATATCAGATCCAGTCATGCAAACACTGCGGTCACAACATCACGCTTCCATTCACACATATAGATGTTTATGTTGTGCTCCAGACAATATTATTGGCTCGAACCACCTGAGAAATCATAAACTAAAAGGTACACACGAGATGACAATCTCATTTATCTGGCACGACTTTTTTAACTTGTATGGGGAATTATTTAGATTTATGTCGCTGGTGATCAAATTGCACCGCCTCCTCTCTTTTGGTATATGTTCCCAAACAAAGGCACATGGAGAACTAAAAGTATAACATGCAATATATGTCCCACTAAACTAAAAGTAGGAACGCCCTCCTAGTTTAGGACTCTGGTAAAAGATGGGTACTGAAAATTGTCCTGAGTTAAAAATATTTATGTAAGCGATGTCAAAATTGTACATTTAGTTCTCGTACATTTGTACAGATTATTCACTTTGAATGTCTGAAATGACCAGATTAGGAAAATAATGAGGTACTTTTATTTCTGTTTGGACATCCTTTTAATAAATATGTCCAAACATATAACAAAATATGCTTTTTAAGCATAATTCAAAATATGCTTTTTAAGCATAATTCTACTGGGGAGCTTTTTAAATGTTTTTTTAACTTAATTTTAATTGAATTATCTCTTTATTTCTTCTAGATTATATTCCAGAAGTTGGCTTTCCCAATGTTATTTTGATCTGGGTTGCTAATTAGCAATAAAGCACACATCCTCAACCTCACCTTGTTTATATATCGCCAACGTTGATGGACCTGAACATAATAGTTAAATGCTTCAGTTAATGTGTTCGGCCACTTCAGTTGATTTTATACATTTTACTTTAATGTGGAAACAACTTTGTAATAACTGGGTTTTGAAAGGTTTGATAAAAAAACAAGGGTTATTATTACTATTAGTACTATAATGTTTGGGATATACAATACACAACTGCTTTCAAAATATAATATATCATAAATACAATAATAATCAATAAAAAAATGTTGAGTTTACAATTGGAAAGAGTGTAAAGTACATATATGTCATACAGTATATAAAGAACATTTATATATGACTGACCTGCCACATATTTAATTAGCATTGTGGCATCAAAATATGACATTATATGCACCTGTTGTGTTTCCGACCCCATAACTGTGATTTGTATCCGTGGCAGTATTACCGGACTATTTTGGAGTTGGACATCCAGCTGGATTCTCTGGCCTATTTGGCAGTCGTGAGGTCATCAGTGGTCTTAATTTGAGCTTGTTAGTTGGAAGTGGTCAGGAGGCAGCTTTCCCCCTCAACCACTGATGTGAATGCCATCATTATGTGCAGCCTCTCAGAGTGGTAGTTTGTGTGGGGCTCTCTCTCCGTCCACGCCGCTGTCCTTGTATGGTTGTTCCGTCAGGTGGAGACGACTGCCGTGTTGTTATTTACATTCCATGCACGGCAAAAAATAGACTGCTCCTTTAGTAGTGGCACATTTGAGTTAAGACGCAACAGCTTGGCATGTATTGCATGAATTATTTCGCGAGGTAAATCTTTAAAAAAAAAAAAAACTCTAAAAAAAGAGGTGATTTTGTACCTTGTGATTACGCTGCGCTATTTTTAGGGGATGACAAAGTGCTCCGTCAATAAGGAAAATGCATTTGTGTTCTGTACCAGTTTATTTACAAGCCTAAAAAAAAAACTAAATGTGACTAGATTTGAGTTCCTGAGTTCTTTCGGATATCCGGGCCGGCGTCGCAGCGTCAGTGTGATGTTGTTGTTCCGCGTCTCATGTCTTCAGGCGTCGGGCCCGGGTGGCTCGACCGCGGCACGGCCACGGCAGCCACGGCTTGAGCCGGCGAACCAGAGAGTGGGCAGGCAGATCTGCCTATCAGTGGCTTCCGGAGTTTGTTTTTCACGACCCATGTCTTCTTAAGTGCATGCTTTCGCTGACTTTCCTTCTTTTTTTTGGGGGGGGTACACACAGCCACGAGGCTAATTGCAACGGGGAGATGAGACGAGAGGCCGGAGAGGAACAATCGCAAGGAAGTTTTTTTTGTGTGGACTTGAGACTGACTGCACAGACTGAGGTTGACAAGTGTAAAAGAAAACCACAGTAACACGAACTGTGATTCAAGTTAGGAATCCTGACTTCAGCTGAAGTGATTGTTCAACATTCTGCAGTCACAGGGAGTCTGTCAAATTTCAAGGTATTTAGAGTATGAAGGAGCAGAAGTTCACAACCTTTTTGGCTTGTGACCTCCTAAAAACTAAGCAGTCCACGTGTGACCCCCCGCCACAGGTTACGGCCTCGTGACAATATAACATATCGTATCCATGAAATGTAGGTTTAATAATATTGAATGGTGTTTTTTTTGTGGCTTATGTGAGGCATTTTCATATTATTTATGCCTATTCGTGAAAAAAAGTTGTATCCTTCTTGAATTTGTTTAATTTAAATGATTTTTGGATGTCTTGGGGGTGAATTATTTCATCTCTAAGAAGCAATTTATTGTTCAGATTTATTTTCTTTCTTCATCTTATTTGTATTCTTTAAAGGGGAACAACACAATAATGTTACACATCCAGGTCTAGACTGCAATTATGTGACAGAAGTTGCACGAGGCCTGTTGTAGCTCCCACTCACACACACCCCAAGCCCTGACAAGTGGCTGAGTTGCATTGTGGGAAATCAAGACGCTCGGAATAATGCACGGAGAAAAAAAAGACAATATTTTGTTTCTTCTTCTGCAACATCAATGTTAAAGCTTTTTTTTAACCCTTGTGTTGCCTTCGGGTCAATTTGACCCGATTCAATGTTTCACCCTCCTGTCGCCTTCGGGTCATTATGACCCGATTCAATGTTTCACCCTCCTGTTACCTTTATATTTACTAACATATTTTACCCTTGAGGTCAATATGACCCCAGCTATTAAAATCTCCAGAAAATTATTAGAATTAATATTGTTTTCCAAGTTTAAGTGTGAGGTACTTTATGTTTGTTTGTTGACTCCCGAAAGAACACCGACATTAAACATTGAATCGGGTCAAAATGACCCGAAGGCAACACAAGGGTTAAATAAATAAATAAAAACATATTTTTGTGTGAAAATTGTGACTTTTTAGATTTATCTCTAAACTGCTGATCTTGAGTAATACAGAAGTGCATTTACTGCGCAAGAGTAGTGCAATGCCAATAAGAGAATGCCCATGTGCTGACTCATCAAGTTAAAACGTTCCTGCTTGTGTTTCTCGGAGGAAATCGTGACTCCTGCAGCGCGACCCCATGTGTTGACAAGACGGCCGCGGTATAACCGGCATCAAAGGGCCGCCAATAATTCAACGCGGCCACTTTTACACCGTGACACTATTTTAAAAATAGCCTCTTGTAACGCAGCATTGTTTCCGGCGCTCCGGGGCGCGGCGGCACTTGAAGGGCTCACCGGGAGCAGTCTCATTAGGACGACCTTTTCACGGGGAGGTCACCGGCAGAAGGTCACGAGCACATGAGACCCGGGGCGCTCGCCGGCGGCCTCGTTTCGTTGAGAGATCCGCTGTATCGGATTCTCTTGTGCATCTCGTTGTGCGAGTACCCCCGCACCAAACACACGGCCGTCTTTTTCACAAGCAAGCGAGTCTCACGCGTACTTCTGACCGGCGGCAAAGCTCTCGGTGCTCTTGCTTTAGCAACTCTGCTCACACTGCTCATGCACTCTTTGTCCGTGTGGTCACAACTTGTCAGGAAGTGCTCCAAACATACCGGAAGAAGCTCATGGAGTCTACACGTCTGGCTCAGTCCATTAGCAATTAAACGAGACTTTGAGGTTATTTTTATTTAGATATTCCACCTGCAATGGAGGGGGGATGACACTCTTCTCTTTTCTAGTTTAGTGCATCAGCTAATGTGTGTTTTTTGTAAACACGTGTAACTCCCTTTACTCCCTTTTACTTCTCCTAAGTTGTATTCAGAGTGAAGGGACATGGGATCCCAGTCCGACCACATGCCAGTGCTGCAATGCAGTGAGTTATCTTCAGTCAGAGGCACGAGGGTGTCCTGACATCCGTTTGACACCAGAGGGCGATGTCCACGTGTGAGAGTGATGGGTTCAGGTGCAGCAGGAGCATTTGTTGGTTGACTTTTTTTATTTTTTTGGGTCATTCTGACCATCATTTAAAATCTCCAACACACATTTAAATGTATGTTTATTTATAGTACACGAGACACCATGTAACGATGGCACGACACGTATATGGTGCCTGATGTACTATAAATAAACATGTAAAACAAACAATAGCGACTTTTTTTAAATTTACCAAATACTAATTTTTTTTCTGGCAAAGTTGACTGGATTAGAATTGTGTTTTAATTAGTGCTGAATATAAATCATTCCTCTTATAGTAACATTTAAATCGGCGTTAATGAGTCTAAATTACAATTTCGGCGCTCCCTATTTTTAATTTCCCGCCGTGCGCCGGGTTCAGATTCCGGTTCCTCGTTGCTTCAGCGGACCCTGAAACCGAAGCGGCTAAATGGAATTCTTTTATTATTCACACCTGTTCTTTTCTTACTACCACAGGTCAAACATGTCCGAGGTAAAAATGGCCCGTACCTGCTCATCTTTGAAGAACTGCCTACTTGCCTTTTGACCCAGTCAGAGAGTTATCACCCCCGCTGTTTCGCCTCCAGTGACCTGCTTCTGGGAGACTTAATGCATTAGTGATGATAGCGGAAGAACATTTTTGGACCGTCGGTTCAAAGACATGATGAAGATGAAAATCGTAATCGTTGCGACTTCTCTTGGTGTTTTGTTTCACGGAAGCTCAAACGAGTGAGGTAGAAGGATTCTTTCCGGATCGTTCTTGAACGCGCTTGCGTATTCGTTGCTCTCCAGGACGCGCAGAACCTTTTGATTGACTCCTCGCGGGTTTAGATTTCATCCTGCGTGGGCCCGCGACGGAAATAAATGATCTGATCTTTGTTGTGCTGGCCGAGTGACAGCAGCTCGGTCCGGGATGACTCACTCTCCTCGGCGGCGGCGGCGTGCCATTCCCGACGCTCTCCGACCCGTCCTGCCAAATTGCCTTGATCCTCCGCTCATTGCCGCCTCTCACCCCCAGGTCTCATTGTGGACCGCGAGGTGGTCGCATCCCCCCCCCCCCCCCCCCCCTTCGGCGGCACTCTTCACAACCAGGCAGGGGTGAGAACGTGCAAATGTGTCGAGAGAATTCCTCGCATTCTCCTGCTCGGCGCTGGTGGCCCCGGCTCGGTGTTGGGTTCCTGGGAGAGAGGGAAGAGGAGCCAAGGGGGGGGGGGGGGGGGGTGGGGGGACTCGGCCTGCCGACTCAGCAGCTGACACCTCCTCTGATCTCGATCTCTTCCTACAGCCATAAACCAAACTGTCCCGACTTTTCGGCATCGGTTGCCACGTAAACAGAGCTTTCCCTGTGGCCTCGAGCGGGGCTGCCGGGCTTTGCCTCCGAGGAGCACGTGACCGACTGCTCCTCGGCGTTCCCAGATCTCACGTACAGGGAGAAACAAAAAGGCATCGACTTGGAAAACCGCTTCATTGCCTTCAGGGTGACTGTTCCTTTAATACACGAGTCTAATACTTCATTTTTTGTTGCTCTACAAGTCGACAGCGATTCATTTGACGTAATGGCTCCGTTGGCAGGTGTCGTTACACTAATGGCGTTCACGGAGTCCACGGGGATTAAATCTGTTTTGTAAAACGTTTTCGGGGGCGACGGATTTTTTGTGAATCGACAACCCTGCTGAGCTCGCACACTCCGGGGGCAACATTACCGTGTGAGGTTCAGGGAACCGTTTGATCCTGTTAAACAGACGTGTTCACGTCTTTCGGCCTCTCCGGGGACGCAACGTGATGACTGAGCTCGGACGCGGGGTCGATGGCCTCCTGTCGGCCGGGAGGTTCGAGCTTCTTTCACCCCGTAGAGTCTTCATGTTTATTTGCCGAGCAAAGAGTTTGAAATGGAGCACACACATTTTGATTTGCGAGCTCTTAGCGCTTATTTTTATTGTACGTTTTTGGTCCAGCAAAATAGCGCTGCGGCTACAGATCAAGATAGTATTGATTTCCTCAATTCATCAATCAATAGCTTGGTCTAAAAGGAAATATTAAGATGTCCAGAATGGCCCAGAACGATGTAGATTTAAATTCATTCAATTTCATTTAATGTCATTTCTGACAACGGAAAAAAAAAATGCTAACACCAGATTTTTCGCATTTTTTCTCAACTGATGATTAAAAGTTGAGGCAGGTTAATTTCCTGTCACTAAAGATGAATTCTCGAATCGTTGATTTGTTGCTTCCCTACCCGCCATCCGGTCTTCACCCCGCTGGGGGTCGCTGCGTGTGTTTGTTGTGTGGTTCGATATTTCTAAAGATTTGTTTCGCCATAAACATATTTTTGATTTCCACAATTCATCAACAAATAGCTTGGTCTAAAACAGGGAAAGTCCTAAATCAAGGTCTCTGCGTTTTTGCAGGTGGATGATCGATGCAGATTACATTGTCGTCCCTTCTGCGTGCGTTTGTGTTTGCAGCATCTCAATCACTAAAGTGCGGTTCGATATTTCCTCCCGACCAACAGATTGCTCTTTTTCTTTGACGACACGCATCCTCCCTGATCGACGTGAGCGTAAAAACTGCTGCGTCATCGGTCGGCATTGGTCAAACCTGCGTAAAAGTCACCTCTGACGTTGCTTTCTTTTCCCCTTAGTCACTCGACGCCCAATTAAGCTGCACGCAGGCACGTCTTCCTCTCCGTGCCCTTGAAAATATATTTTTACCGGGCTCTTCTGACGGGCTGCCTCTTTGTCTCCAGCTCGCAGCTTCACACAATGACGACGAGGAAGGATAGAGGACACGGAGCTCACGTGTTTCGGCCTCTGGATTCACGAAGCGGCACAAAGGGACAAGAGCTGCAGTTTTGGGGCCCGTTGAATTATACATCAGCTTTTTCAGCAAAAAAATCTGAGCTCCTTTCAGAGGGGCGGTGCCGTTCCTACTTCACAAGCCCCCGCTCCCTTGGATCCAGTGGAATCCAATTGTTTATAATTGATTTATGTAAAGCTGTGTCGCAGTTTTTGGTGAATAATGTGAATTATCCTGCTGTAATCTGTACGTGAAGGCCTCTGTGCAGCCTCGGTTGCGACGTCGTCTGTACATTGCATACACAGTCGGACTGAGTATTATTGCACATCTATGTCATTCCAGGGAAATCCCCCCCCCCACCCCCCCATTCCCGGGTCTCCCCAGCTGTTGTCTCAATCCCGTCTTTTAAACCCCACGTTAATAAAACAGTAATTGGAAGAGCTTTGCATCCTCCCGGATCCAGTTACTTACACGTTGGTAATATGCACAAAAGCTGTTTGTGAGGCTATTTTCTGATTGATGTGTGTGTGTGTGTGTGTGTGTGTGTGTGTGTGCACTAAAAAAAATCCTATACTTGCAGCATATAGACAGCTGAGTCGACCGCAGTCACTTTCCTCTGGCTGGAGCCTCTAGTTTCTGCTCTCCCACTTTGGCTCTAATATGTTCAGGCGAGTCCACGTGGGCAGAATCAACGTTCTGTGTTCTGTGGGCAGGGTTCCTTCTAACTTCCCCACTGTTGCATTATGGGAAATGTAGGATCCAGTCTTTGACCTCTTCTGCTTAAATTTGATTTGTTTTATTCCGTGTCGAACTTTACGGGAGTGCGGTGCTTGATTGCTCGAGTACCCCTTAAAGTTACTTTTTTTAATATGATGGTTTCTGCCTCTAAAACGTGAGCATTTTGGGCTTTTCTTTAATCTTCAAATATAGATGATTGAATATATTTGTGTTTTGGATGCTGGTCGAAATTGTTTATTATATAGACCAAAAAAGTCATCAAGAAAATAATTAGCGAATGAAAAAACAAATTATACAGCCGTATCTTTGTATTTATTCATATAATATGATTATTCAGGTTTTTATTTATTTTCTATACTTGATATTTTATTTAGGTATTTTTACAGAAATACAACCTTCAAAAGTAAGATTGCGTAATCATAATAAAACCTAAAAATAAATAAAAAATTAAGTAAAAATTCAAAGACGATTGAATATATTTGGGTTTTGGTTTGCTGGTCGAAATTGTTTATTATATAGACCAAAATAGTCAAGACAATAATTAGCGAATGAAAACATCAATTATACAGCCGTATCTTTGTATTTATTCATATAATATGATTATTCCGTTTTTAAATTTTTTTTTATACTTGATATTTTATTTAGGTATTTTTACAGAAATACAACCTTCAAAAGTAAGAATGCGTAATAATAATAATAAAAATAAAGTAAAAATTAACCATGCATCTGGCCAAGAAGGGACATAAGGAAACACAAAAATTAAAACGTTAAAGCAGGTTATTCAGGTTTTATTTAACCCTTGTGTTGCCTTAGGGTCATTTTGACCCGAATCAATATTACACCCTCCCCCCGCCTTACGATTAATTTGACCCCATTCAATGTTTAATGTCGGTGTTCTTTCGGTAGTCAACAAACAAACATAAAGTGCCTCACACTTAAACTTGGAAAACAATATTAATTCTAATAATGTTCTGGAGGTTTTAATTGCTGGCGTCAAATTGAACCCAAAGGGTAAAATATGTTAGTAAATATAAAGGTAACAGGAGGGTGAAACATTGAATCGGGTCAAAATGACCCATAGGCGGGGGGAGGGTGTAATATTGATTCGGGTCAAAATGACCCTAAGGCAACACAAGGGTTAAAGAAAGAGCACCCTCAGCCAGTCTACCAGTATTAGCTGAATTAATCTCCAGAGCTCAGCACGTCTCATTAACGCAGCCCACGCCCATTGATCGGAGTCACCCTGTCAGTAACTCTGTGGTTTTGTCTATTCAGGTTCCCTCACTGCACAGTCATGTGCTTACTCAGCAAATCATTAACTCGCTGGTCCAGTGGGACTAAGAAGTCTTATTAGTCTCTTTTAACTTCACACGTATGCATTCTTTATATATTAACTACATGCAGTAGTGTTGACAATATACAGTACATTAAAACACCCGTCATTTAAAATGTACTTGTCAACGTGTGTGTATATATACATTTATGTGAGCATTTTGCTATCGTAGGGCGTATTAATGTTTTGTTTGTTCGTTGTTTTTCCATTATTGGTTGTCTGGCCCCTGATGTTTATCGGAAACAAGGCCTCAGTGGTTGCTAAGGTGGGCTTTAAGGCTCCCTCGGGGGCCCCAGAGCCTCGTGATCTGTGACGCGTCGGGAATTCCCCCGAGCCTTCACCTCCCACCAGCACCCTGCAGGACGGTAGAGCAGACTGGACACGGTGCACTTTGATTTAATTTGATTTAGCCATATTTTAGACTGATTTTGAGCATCGACTGCGGGTCTTTTAGACATTTTCTTCGCCCACTTAATGACCACTGGACTCAAAACAACGCCACGCATTTAATTCACGCAGGTTATAATATTCTGTTACTTGCCGTGTGTGTTACTTTACAATAATAACGCGCAATCTGATTAGGCAAAATATCTGGTTGTTCAACTTCCTGATCAAACTGAGCTGAGGAAGACTGGACTGCCATTTGCTCTGCTGTGACTGGCTGTAATGGTTTTTACGCCTTCCTTCTAAATAAGGCAGCAGGCTGCCAGGACATATGACCACCCTCCCGATTTGGGCTCTGGATACAGTATCCATCCATCCCATGATTGCTCAACCCCAAGGAAAGTCACACACACACACATACACACACACACACACACACATACACACACACACACACACACACACACATACACACACCCTCCCCTCCTGCAGGTCTCCCATGTGAGGAAGAGCTACGTCAGGTCAGCCACAATTAGCCACAGGAAAACAAGAGAGTAGGTTAAATTACCTTCAAAGTAAAAGCAGTCTGGGAAAATATTAAGAGGTTTGATGCTGATTCATAGATAATAATCTATCTTATTTTTTCATATGAAAATCTTTACTGACCTCATCCCCATCTTGAATACAATATAGGTCCTAATCTATAAATAAGGCTGCAATTAGTAATATGTAATTATTATTTGTATAATTGTCTACAAATAGTTCTTTTTTTTATATCCACATTTTAAAGTTTTCAAATGTCTTCTTTTTTTTTGCTCCCAAAAGTCAAAATTTTAAAGAGATTAATTTTTCCATTTTTAAAATAAATTTGAAAAAGGAGCAAATCCTCATTTGAGAAGCTAGAACCTGCGATGTTCTGTCATTTGTGCTCGATTACATGATCAATTAAATATATTGGCTATGCATGTTTCTTATAATTTACTTGTCAGCTATTTTCTCTTTAATATCTTCTGGGTAACGACACATTAAACCATGATGTAAAGTGTGGAGGCCGTAGCAAGTTATTCACATCATTTCCATTCTCATTAAACCATTTAATAACTGCTCATGCTCTTATTTTGAAGCATGTATCGTTTAATTAATTAGGTTCGGTACTTTTGGGAGCCGAAGTGATGCTTGTGCAAGAGTTGGAACACAGCCACACAGATACGTGTTTTATTTTGAAAAGCACCGCAGGAAGCACTTCTTTTTATCCCCTGCGGCTTGTTTGTCGCTGGTGTGAAGGTGCAGCACCCCCAATCATTCCTATCAGAAGTGCTGCTGCTGGTGCTCCTGTAACTCTCTCTTCTCCTCCTCCTCCTCCTCCTCCTCCTCCTCCCATCTCCTACTTTTTGATGGGGGAGTCACGGCGGTGAAGTCACAGTGATGTCATTATGGGATGTGAGAGTCGTTGGCTAGGTGAGCTGGCTTTGCGGTGAGTGGTAGTCCCTTCCACGACCAGCGCGTTGCCTGCCCGGAGGCGCGGAGCGGCGAAAGATGGTCATCGCCAACGGCACCAATTCAAGCTCCGACGCGCTCCGTCCCTCCGCTGCTGCCGCTCAGATCCCGGGCTATGGGGCCCTGATCTGCCTCGATCCCAACACAAGCCTTTACCACCGCCATGCCAAGGCGCAGAGCACAAGAAGAGTTGCGTTCATAGGGCAGGTAACTTTGACCACGTGCCCCAAGGGTGAACTGGATGGCCGTTGCGCAAAGGTGCCTCTCCAGCATGTCCAGCGGGGCCAGGGCGCACTGGACGCTGCCGGCGGTTCTGGTGCTGTGGACCTGTCTCTGGGGGATCGTGTCATCTTATCCGGTTCCGAGCAGGACTAATGCGACTTTAATGGAGAAGAAGTGGGAGACGCTGTTCTCGCGCTCCTATCTGGGTATAACTGGGGGGAAATCGGAGCTGAACTGGGAGAGTGACTATTTGCAGGGCATCAAACGAGTGCGGCGGCTGTACTGCAACGTGGGCATTGGGTTTCACCTGCAGGTGCTCCAGGACGGCAGGATAAGCGGCGCACACAGTGAGAACCAATACAGTGAGTTGCATCCGGCAAAGCACTGTGTGTGTGGGGGGGGGGGGGGGGTTGCGGTGGGTGCGTAATCCTATGCGCAAAAAAATAATAATAATCTAGATACAAAAAGTTCAAGTGGGTCACCTGTCTTGATTGCATGATATTTAATAAGAAGAATGGTTTGAAAGTTGTCCCGAGCCTGACGGCAGTGCGATTGCGATATCCCCCCCTCCCTCCTCCCACCGCCCCCCCCCCTCCCCCAAGCCAAAAGCACGACATGAATGCTCGGACCCAGTTTAGACGCCAACTTATTTTTACCCCCGCGTCCCGCTGCATGCAGCACACGCGGGAGCGCACTCAGCAGCACGCGGCTCACACACACACACACACACACACACACACACACACACACACACACCATATGCACATCTTGAATAAGCGGCACGTGAGCGACTGCTCACCCAAAAAAAAAAGGGGGGGGGGGGGGCTAATTGAGCCGAGAGGGAGGGAGAGAGAGAGAGGGAGAGAGAGAGAGAGAGAGATGCATCATTCAGTCGCAATGCACCTGCGAGGTTACACCCATCGCTGCTGCTGCTGCTGATGCTGCATAGGCCAGTTTCCTCAAGCGCGTGTGCCCCCCCCCCCCCCCCACACACGCAGCGTGACACTGTCTTTGCTTCCCCCCCACCCCCCTCACCTTGTGTCTCCGTTTAGGTCTGATAGAGATCTCCACCGTGGAACGAGGAGTGATCAGCATGTTCGGGGTGAGGAGTGCGCTGTTTGTCGCAATGAACAGCAGGGGACGGTTATACGGAACGGTACGTGTGTGCGCCACTCTCTACACACACACACACACACACTCACACACGTACACACGTACTCACTCATACACACACTCACTCACACACGCACTCTCAGTGTAAGATGAGTTCATGTCGATGAGGTCGTGGGTTTATGGACACTGTTGTGTTATTAATATGCTCTGATCTGTCAGTGGGATGGGGGGGGGGTTGTTGGATAATACTATACAGTGTGACAATATTCTGTTCCAAGTAAAGGTGCATTCACTGTTTTACTTGAGTAAAAGTACAAATGTATTCGCATCAAAATAGAGCCACATGTCCTTATTGTGCACATTTGTATGTTTTATTTGCTATTTATTCTGTGAAGTGACTCTGGATTTTGCCCCCGTCTTATATTTAAATCCAGTAATACATCGTCATTTATTTGTTGATTACTTTTTTAATTATTAATCCCGATGTGCAACATACCTCAAATTGTAAGAATAATGTAGTAAGTTGCATCATTAGATGTATATAGTAGCAAACATTGAAAAACTTCATGTAAAGTAGCTACAATTGTCCCTAAACAGTATTTGAGTACATGTACTTATAGTAACTCTTTACTATTGAGTACAAATAACAATACCACAATATAAAAGTACTCAATTACAAGTAGAGGTCCAGCACTTCACGTTGTACTTTAAATATCAAAAGTACCGCAGTTGAGTTTATAATAATAGATGTTATTTGCATGTTTATGCAAAATTGTAATTGTGTAGTTTAATTTTGAATGCATCATATTCTATAAACTAATCCGATTAGTTTTAATACATCTCATGAAGTAAACGTTTACATATTTCTCTCTTTGAGAAAGTATAAAGCATATAAACTGTAGATAATCAAGTAAAGTGCATTTTAAATTGTGCTTAAGTACTCTACTCGAGTACTGGCATCTGTACTTTTTAAATATATATATTATATATATATATAATATATGTATAAAGTTCATTTCTCCTCAAGTTCATCAAAGGATTCTAAACTTTCCCATCAGTGAACATAAATCTGCCAAAAGTCAAACAATAATTCATCATTTCATGATTAAAATGTGTTTGCATGTGATATTCACATCTATATTGTACATGTGTATATTTCACTGGGTCTTTTCATACATGTTAAAAAATCACTGATATTGTAAAACGCCGTAATAAACAGTTTATTGAATTAGAGTCTTCTAGTTTTATAAATACAGCACTTCTAGTATTTATTTGTGTGTTTCTTATCTGTTATTAGTGTAGATCAATGTGTTGCTCTTAGAGCGGGAAGTCAAATAAATCATGAAATTCAGGAACATTTATCATTTTAATTTGACAAAGAAAGATACAATAACTTTGACGTAGCTCTGGTCCTCAAACCTCCAGAGCTTTTTGCGATAGTAAATTTATTATTTCTATTCCAGTTGTTCAAGTGTGTTTAAGTTGTGTTTGCTTGTGTTTAATCAATATTTAACATTTAATAAGTCAAGTTTCTTTTTTTAAAGTGGGTTTGTAGAAATGTCTATTATTATTTTAAAGTTGGTATTGAAACTGGTATTAAATTTTAAAAAATCTAACTGTACCCTACAGCCATTAGATAGTAATAAAGGATATAAAACTGTACTTATATTCTATAATGTGCCCCTTTCCTAATACTGTGTGTATATATATATATATTTAGCTGCGTTTCTCCTTTTTTTTCGGCTGGTGCTCGTGATTTATTTTGGATTTATTACCTGAGATGTGAGAGTAAAAAGCAGGAAGCCTATGAGACGACGTGCACACGTTGTGATGTTCATCCTATGTCTCTCTCTCTCTCCTTGCCGCTTCTAGAGAGTCTTCGTGGACGAGTGCAAGTTCAAGGAGACGCTGCTGCCCAATAACTACAACGCCTACGAGTCTTTCGTTTACAAGGGCTTCTACGTCGCCCTCAGCAAGCACGGCCGCGCCAAGCGGGGCGACCGGGCGACCACCGCCTCCACCGTCACGCACTTCCTCCCGCGGCTATGAGAAAAACCGTCAATAACTCAGTGATTTGCACATGTGGATGTTCTTCCAGGTAATATAGAAACGCCTCGTCGCGATAAACCGATGGACTGCGAAGGAAAACACAAATATTTATTCTGTTTATATATATATATATATGTGTATATGTATATACATATATATGTATATTTGGATAGCTATCTTTCTCTATGTACTGTGCTGCTTGTTGTTCTTATGGACGGGGGAGAGTGGAAGTCTCACTTTACCTTTTCGGTGCTTGCTGTAACTGAACGACTGGTCACTTCCTTTTGTTTTTCTTTCTTGGAGATGGAGGATGGAGCTATATCCTGTGCTTTTTAAAAGTGTGAAATGAATACTTTTTATTACCTCAAAGAACCACTCTGCTAGATTATGGGAATGCATGGACTTCTGCTGCTCAAATATCTGCTTCAGTTTATGATTTCTTTTCAAACCATTTTTTTTGGGGGGGGGGGGGGTGGCGCTTGACGGCTCCCTTGCTGGATTATCGACGTCCCGCGGCGGGGGGAGGGGGGGGGACTTAAATGCACAACCTTTGCTGCACGAAAATGAAAAATGAAAGGTGCCTTGGTCGTTGCCACGTGTGGCCCCCTTAAAACTTGCATGTCAGAGACACCTGCTGGAGTCAGAAATAGGGCTGAGACTCCGGAGAGGGCCTCAGAAGGGGGGGGGGGGGGCGGAGGCGGACGGACTGGACTGGACTATTTCTGGTTTATTTTCTTTTCCGTAATTAGATCGATTAAGTAATACGCAATCTGCGGTTGAGACCGGAGAGCGGTCGGCCATGGGAGGTGGAGCGAGGCCACGGGCTGACGAACAGGGTGGTGCTGCTCCGCCTGAGCCCGGAGGACTTCTTGTTTGTTTTTTAGGATCGACGGTAGGAGCGAAACCTCCACGCCGTCTCAACGGAGACAGGTCGCTGTATTTATTGGGGTTGTTTTGGGGTTTTTTTAACCGCAGAGCTTCTCCGGTGTCCGTGAAACCGATGCAAACCGTGTAAATAGTTGCAAAAAATGTAAAAGGGAGAGAGAGTTTTTTTTTTTAAACGCTGCTTTGGTCGCAGTCGAACGAGACAAACGGAGTTCAGGCTGCACAGTTAGCCGTCGACGACGGCGCCTGAATGTCCTTGGGGAGGACGTCGTTCCCACGCGCGTCCCCCTTTTCTCGAATGGACCCGAGTGTGTTTGGGTGGAGCAGGTGCGTGACACCACCCGCCCCCGGGCGCTCCGCAGTGGCAGCGAGGTGTCGTGGAGCTGGAGGCGGAGACCTTTTCAAAAGCCGTTACGGATGAGCCAATTTGATCAATTCGAGGGGGGGGTCGAACGTATCCGGAAGGCGGCCCCGTATTCAAGATGGCTGCCGTGCGTGGCGGCCAACCCCAACCTCTCGAGACGTCGTCAAAGTCGCCTCCGCCCGCAGCTGTCGACCGGAAAAAACCTGAATCTCGCTGCCTTCCCGTGTGGAGAGAGGTAGCCGGACTATTTAAATCCGGGGAAGACGAATGCGAGGACCCCCCCCCCCCCCCCCATCTTTGTTGTCCCTTGCGGGAATGTGGATCTGCCAGGATGACAGGCAGCCTTCCACATACCTGAGTGCCCCCCCCACCCACCATTGAGCTCTGTCACCCCGCCGCCACCCACCTCTGCTCGTCCCAGGCAGGGACCTTGGGATTCCATCTGTAACCCAGGAGCTTCCTCCTCTCCTTTCAGCCTTTTTTAGTTCAAGGTCAGAGTCACGGACCAGCAGCCTTGGGGGCCGGCCGGCTATATGGGTCGTACTGTTTCCATGAAATAGGAATTTGAGCTTTTTTTGGACGCAGGAAACACTTCATTTTACGCTGGAACTGAACGCGAGGGCTCGAGAGTCGCTCTCCGACTCGAGGAAGCCCCCAGATTATATTTTGCGGAACAACCCTGCGTCCCCCTCGGTGGATTTAGAGAGCCCCTCCTCTTTTAAAAATGCAGCTCCCTCCCCCTCTCTGAGGGGACATCCGCAGAGTCAATGCAACGGCAGGGCCTCGCCTCTCCTGCCGCGGGACCCCCGAACGCCTCTCGCCCGCCAGCGTCGCCCGCTGCTCCGCAACGGGTCCGATCCTCACAGTATTTTTCTAACAGATGAAAATCTCTTATTCAAAATATATTTATCGGGAGCTTTAAAAAAAAAAAAAAAAAAAAGGAAGTGTTGCTGCTGTGGAGATGAGGCTGCATGAAACACACTGATGTACATTTGTTCTTGTTTTTGGGGGTGGGGGAGGGGCGGAGGTAGTCCTCGTTTCAGCCGAGGGGAGCCGAGGAAAGCGAACTTTGCGCATGCACAGCAGCGAGCGCTTCTCTCGCCGACCCTCACAATCAAAGATGTCTGACGTCTGTAGCAGGCAGCACCTTACTTGATTGTTAAAAACTTTTCGCACATTTTCTTTTCTTTTTTTCTGTCAGGAAATTCGAGCTAAAAGAGTGAAGCTCTGTGTCTGAAACAAAAAAGCTCACCCTTCAGCTTTGACCAAAAGATTTTATCCACATTTATCGTTGTGTTTTTTTCTTCTTTTTCTGTCCACAGATTATCATAGATCACATTTTGATTAATTCAAGGGGAGGAATATCTTTTCTTTCTTTTTTATGTACTAGCATGCCTGAGCCCCAAAGCTTAATTCGGGGTGTGTGCTCCATGCGTTTGTTTTTTTAAACTCCTGCTTTCAAAGGGAGTGAGTCCTCGCTCTATTCCTCTCATCTCTGTTCTCATATACCTCACCCTCTGCCTTAGTTTTGGTTTGCTGATGACTGTAAACTAACTGCAGTCATTTGTTTCTGAAAACAGACAATGCTAAGTAAGGATATTAAAGTTTTTCCTTTTATTTTTGTACGTATGTGCTGTGCACAGCAGTCCACTGTATTCCTGAGATAACAATAAAAGTTTTTTTTTAACTGGTTGCTGGTTAAGTGTCGTGTTTACCAGTAAGAGCGGTAAAGTAAAGGTGCTGCATTCAAAAAGGTTTCTTAATAAGTATTAGCATAGAAATATACAAACAGTACAGTAATGTATAATATCATTTAATTATAATTATTGATACATTAATGTGAACATTACTTTAATGCTTAAGGCATATTGTTTTTTTGCTGTAGATACTTTCAGATATTTGGGGAATTTCACCAAGGGATACAAAAAAAGTCTTATTAGTATCCATAATACATCTTAATTAATTTGTTGATTATATTTTATATTATTAATCTGATATTAACGAGGTTTTAAATAAATTTAATGACGTAAAAGATGCAATTTGTGTCTCTAAAATGTCTAAAGAGTAGAATAAAAGTTTAAAAAAATTAAACAATCTACTTAAGTGTAGTCCTTGAAATCATGTAAAATCTGTTTGGTTTATTTATTTCTTTATTGCATTTTAAACTTGAAGATTATCTTAATTGTCTACGTTTGGACGTGGGTTCTGGGTTTCAGACAAAACCGTTTAATTTTAAAGAGAATCTGTTTAAATATGTTTGTGTACGACAAAAGGAATAGTTCTTAGTTCGAAATATAGTTTAAAGTTCCCCATGCTGAAACTCCAGCATCCAAAAATAGTTCAGGCAGTTAAACGCAACTTCCCAGTGAAAGTATCCTAAACGGGGAAGTGGCGCCCCCTGGCGGCCACACGGGGAACACGTTCAATTGGGCAGGTGCGTAAAAGCAGCAAACGGAAGTAACTTCAAACTTTGACTTAACGTCATTGAACAAAACTGTAAAAAATGTCACATGACTCTTGATTAATGGTTGATTCATTAATGTATTAATGTATTATGTCGCTAGCACGAATTTAATTAATACACGACAAACAAAGTATATTATATTCCTGATTTAAATGACGATTCTGCATATATGTATATATTTTTCTTCATATTCCCACTGCACCATGTTTCCAGTCCAAACCAAACACTTTGGACCATTAGTAAATAGTCTTAGAATAATGTTTAAGGTGGATGAGTCAAGAACGTGTCACCAAAAATATGAAGTCCAGCCTGACCGAGAGCATCGGGATAAACCGAGGTGGAAGTGGCCCTTCCGCTGCAGCAAGCCGCACATCTGCTTTGGGGGCGAGTTTCTTTTTTTGTTCTTCTCTTCCACGCAAAGGATGTGAGCAGGAGTGGCATTCAAGGGGCTTTAAATAGGAACTGTCTCCAAACTTTGGGACAACAGAGCATCTGAAAAACTCCCAGCAAGCTCTCGCAGTAGAAAGCACCGGTTTGCTCCAGGATGGACGTCAACGGGAGACTGAGGATGAGGGACACGGTGCTGGCGCTCTTCCTCGCCGTCCTCCAGGGGTTTCCTCTCGGGGAAACGGCCCCGAACCCGTCGCCGCTGGTTGGATCCAACTGGGGGAACCCGAGGAGATATGTCCACCTGCAGACCTCCACAGACCTCAGCAACTTCTACTTGGAGATCAGACTAGACGGCACTGTGCGCAGAACCACAGTCCGGAGTTCATATAGTAAGACGTGTTTTCATTATGTTTATTTTTAATTTTTGCAATATGAAGTTGTATCTTTAACACTCCAATGCTCATTTCCTTTTCCTCCTGACAGGTGTGATTTTACTGAGAGCTGAAACCAGGGAGCGCGTTGCCATCCTGGGCGTCAAAAGTCGCCGTTACTTGTGTTTGGATTCGGAGGGCAACCCATTCAGCTCGGTGAGCCAATACCTACTCTCAAATCGATCTCTGTGACTATTAATTCATTCGATCCATTATACTACACTTTTACTTTTGAGTGTATCTATCTTAGAACCGCTGTGAGGTTTTACGCATTGTTTTGAACGTTTAAGGAGACATCTTTTACGCACAAATATGGAATGCCTTGACGTCAATTTCATTGTTTTTTAACACATTGTTTGACTAATTTCTAATTTGAACTAAATCGATTTATTAAACGTGTCATATTTGGCACAACTGAGGGTGTTAACTCTGTTTTCAACACCGTGTGTTATCCTTTTACGCACGCAGTTGAATCACGTTTACGCGTGAATTTACTGATTGGATTCATGTTAATGCATGTATTGATACTAAAGGAACAAACTGTAAATATATCCTTCACTGTAGCTGAATTGTCTCCCTCTCTCCTTCTGTGTTTCAGCCCATCTGCCTCAGGGATGACTGTCTGTTCAACCACAGACTTCTGGAGAACAACCGGGACGTGTACTTCTCCAGCCGGACCGGCATCCTGTTCAACCTGGAGGGCTCCCGGCAGGTGTTCTCAGCGGGCCATAACCTCCCGCAAACCTCCCTCTTCCTGCCCAAGCAGAACACGGTGCCGCTGGAGCGCCTCCTGCTGCACCGGGAGAAGAGGAACCAGGTGGTGGATCCCTCCGACCCGCACAACGCCTACCTTGGGCGGACCGAGGAGGGCTCGGACTCTCGGGCAGTTCCGGAGGACGACGCTGATCCGGAAATGGAGGTGGAGGTGGAAGTGGAAGTGGAGGTGGAGGTGGAAATGGAGGTGGAGGCCGGAGACGACGTGCGCACCGTGTGCCGGGAGACGCCGCTGGCTCCGTCTAGCAACGACCCGTGGAACGTGCACTCGTCCAACCCGGCCAGCCCCCGGAGCACCGGGACCATGGGCTGACTCTAGAGCGCACTGATTAGGATAGAGTTACTCCTCTCTTAGTTATTAACCTTGTAGTTTGGGATCATACGAGAAAAAAACTGATGAGGATAAATTACGTCTTTTCAGCCCAAAAAAGAAAAACGAGACTTCTTTGAGATCACTGCACATTTAAGATAAATGGACGTGGCTTCATCTCATCAATAATGAGTGTTGTGTACGTCCATAAGCAGGTTTGGAGCACATTGGGATTTTAATACCTTAGCCTCTTGTTCCGTTTGGTGCCACGCCGAGTGATCCAGATCCACCTCCCATCCCCAGATGAGAAATTATTCACAGGCCACCGTTTGGTTTCCCTGAAGAACCACGTGATTTATTTGTAGTGAGGGTTGAGTTTTGTTTTCCTCTTCTCATGAAGGTTTTAGCAGCTGGTCTGAGAAACCCACGTCTCAAATGTTCTCTCAAGACAGAAGCCTCCTGTGGGGCCGGGGGCCCCTGGATGTGGACCTATAGGAAGGCACGATTTGACACCAAAATATACACATGGATTAACTTCAGAGTTGCTTTTAGTAAAGTTACGGTTCGGTTTTGCCGATATTTTTTAAAGCAGATAGAAGATTTTACATTAGCTTATTGTTTTGAACCTAAAACAGCAATTCCTCAAAACTACAGATCACTACTATCACATTACTTGTGTGAATGCACCTGTAATTAATGACAAGTACAGGTAAACAACCTTTTACAGCGATCTTGATATCCAATCAGAACTCTTGCCGTGTGATGTAGTTTTATCTACAGGTGCTGGGCACCACCAGCAAACACTAACACCAGTCCCATAGAGTATTTATTTATTTAATTCCATTCCTTCATTGTTATTTATGGTATTTATGAGGACGCTTTACAGTTAAAATGTATAGGCTACAAAAACAACGGTTTGTCTTTGAATGTATGAATTGGAGTTGTCGGAGTGTTTGGGACCAAATAAACTATAAAGGAAAACGTGTGTGTGTGTTATTTATGCAAATATATACAGCTGTGTTGTTGTTTTCTTTTCTTTGGGAGGAAGTCTTGAATGAGTCAGCGGGTTTAACATTCACCCAGTTACTCAGCAGTTCCACTCATTCGCTGAATATCCGGCTCTTTCACACCTCATCCCCGTAATGAGCAAACAGGTGGAGTCACGTCGCTCTAAAAATACACACATTGCCCCCCCCCCCCCTTCTTAACGAGCTGTTCAATTTTCCGCCGATTAACCTTTGACCCGTCAACAAGAGTGTTTCGTAGTTTTGCTGCAAGATGAGATTCCAGGAAGTAGTCTGACCCCACAGCCCTGCACCATAAATAAGAAAATTAGTTTTTTTTCTCCCACCAACATCATCCGGTTTCCAGCCTTTGTGCTAAGCTACTATAGCCCAAAAGTGTTGACCTTTTCCTTCAAGGTCAGCTCATAACGCCATCCAGAAAGGAGAACAGCCGGTGTTGGCGCCGCGGTGCCGGCTGGCCGCCGGTCCACGCTCGCCACACTCCAGCGTGGCGGAGCCCTCGGGGAAACTCACTTTGTTTCCAGTCATTCAGGAGGAGAGAACACTGATCTCTAGGAGTAGTTAAATACATGTGATGGGAACCACTCAGCTCCTTCAATTAGAATGTATTTGTTTATTATGATGTATTACTCCGATAAATAAACAAGTAAGCTGTGGGATACAGTACAATATGGTTTCTGAATTCTAGATAATTGAATGGAGTACATGTCTGCCTTTAAAGTTGTGGAAATGTTGTTTTTACAAAAAACTATATTTAATCTGTATAGCTATCAATATGTGGCTATGAGCACAAGATGCACATCTCTGGAGTTTGTAGTGATGAAGAATACACGCAACACAAATAATGTATAAGTACCAGTGTTAGAAAGTATCAAAGTACATTTCCGAGGTATTTTATACTTCTACTCCTCTACATTTGTTTGACTTGCTAATACATTATTACTTATTTGTAAAGGCACCCAGTAGGATGTATTGGTACTGATGTTAATACTTTAATTTACATTTCTCATCATTGTAGTTTTACTACTTTATTGAAGTAAAAGGTGTGAATACTTCCTGCTCCACTGATAAATATCTTCCCCCGTTACATTCAGTGTGCCGTTCAATAAGAAGTCTAACGTTAGGAAATACTACTTTGCAGTATTAACATAAACAGAGAGAGAGAGGCATCCGGTGGAGATTAAAACAAGCAAAACAAACACATTCAACAACAAAGAGTTGGGCGCTTTCACAACATTTGTGTAATGAGCAACCTGTAATATTTTCCACCACCTATATTTGTGTGTAAAACTCAAAGAGAAAAAGAAAAGAAAAAAAGATTCAGTGTCATCATTTTGTATTGCACAAATAAAACGAGCAGCATTGGACGTAGTGACGCGTTCAAGAACACATTAAATAGTTCGGACTTTGGTATGCCATGATAAAAGAGGTAATAAAACAAGTCCTCGCTGGCCGACAGTCGGGAGGAGGATGAAGCGTTTGAGGACACAGTACTGCACACATTGGGACTCCACAGTCAACACTATTGATTATGGAGGAAACATTATTTAGTGGGTGCACTGCGGTAACTTTAAGGTCTTATTCCCCCTTCAGTCCATTGTGATTACATTCTTTAGAGACCGTGCATGTGGTCACAAACAGTACATACAACCTTTTTTTTCTCCTTCCCTTCGCGCTACTCGCCCGCCGTGAGGTTCTCCAGGTGGTCCTTCCGGTTGGTGAAGACGCAGCGGCAGGCCGAGAGCACCGGGCCGCACTCGGACCGGCTCAGGGTGAAGATGAAGCGAGCGACGCCCGTGTTCGGAGAGGGCGCGAACAGCTGGGACGTCTTCACGCCCGCGGGCAGGGAGCTCTTCAAGTCCTCCACCAGGTGCTTGACGGCCACGCGGATGTACGCGCCGTGGCTCACGACCAGCGCGTGGGACGCCGCTCCGAGGAGGCCGTCGGCGGCCGAGGCGACGGCGGCTTCGGTCCCGTTTATCTCGACTTCTACGGCGTCCGACGCCACCGCCGAGGCATCGGGCTCCGGACAGCCGGGTTCATCCAACATTTGCTTGAAAAGGACTTTGAGGAATTTTTTGAATCGCAGCTTCACCTAGAAACAAAGAGAGAATTAGCCGGGGCAGTTTGAGAGTCCAAACATCTCTTTTTAGTCTGAACTTATTCTTGCACTGTGTTGATTGTTGTTGTTCATGTTATTGTTGCACCACCAATGACAAATTCCTTGTATGGAAAAAGAATACATGGCAATAAAAGGTTCCGATTCAGAGTTTTTTTCTTTAATTCCTTCTGTCCTTACATACTGTGAATAAATAAATATATATAAATAAAGCTGAAATAATAAGTCTGTTTATCCGCTACTTGTAAAGAAATCTGCAACTATTTAGATAGTTTATAGAAAGTGTCCAGGCACAAAGTGCACAAAATCTTTCAATTGCAGCTCTTCAGTTGTGAGGATTTAAAAAAAATGTTTTCTATTATTATGAATTAAATATAAAGAGCTACATATCATTACTTACACAAAGCTACCCAGATAATATAATTTGCATCAATTAGCAATATAAAAAAAGTAAACTTCAGTAATTTTTTTGCAACACTTTTAAAACGCAAAATGACCACTAGATGGCACTGCTGCGCAATATAAATACTCTCGACTTTGAGTTTCAACCTGGCTGTTTTCAACTTCACAGTATTAATCAATCAGTTTCCAAATGATAAAACCTGAGTGCGTGTGACTCACCTGGTCTAAAGTCTCCCCCCCTGGGGGGGTGTAGTCCCGGCAGGACAGGCCCGCGGCATTGGCCATGTTCTTCAGGTCATCTTTGGGACGCCCTTCGGCAACGCCGAAACCCTGCGTGACCACAACTTAAACTTAAGAGAGCTCTGAAAAAAAGTAACTACTGTGGTCATGCACTCAAAACTGTAATATTTGGACGTAGTATAAAAAAAAGACGACAGGTCTCACCCGCTCTCTGAGTAACGGCTCCAAAATCATCTCCGAGCCGGAACAGTGAGTGTTGTTCTTCAAAATTATTTCAGCCGTCTGAGAGTTTTTTGGAGGGAATGAGAAACATAAACAGGAAATTACTTACTCAATATATTTGTCAGTGTCAAGAATAAAACCTTTATGGTCGAACTAAAAAGGTCATTAATACACCGTCAGCATCAGTGAGTCCAAAAAATGCAGCGATATGAATGTTCACACAACTATTTATTAAACGATTGTTCTTAACATGCATCCTGTGGTTACAGTTTTCGGGTTTAACAGAATGATTTTAATCCAGACACCAGCAGACGAGTCCTTTTTTAAAATATGCCGACTATTGAGTCTGTATCTGGCCCCAGTCTCCTGGACCTGGCCCCTGTACCTGTCCCATGTATATGGACCCTGTACATCTGTATCTGGACCCTGTATATAGACCCTGTAACCTGTATATGTCCCCTGTACCCGGACCCTGTGACCTGTATATTTGCCCTGGCCCCTGTCCCATGTCCCCTGTATCTGGACCCTGTATATGGCCCCTGTCCCCTGTATCTGACCCCTGTACCTGGCTCCTGTCCTCGGTACCTGTCCCCTGTATATGTCCACTGTACCTGGCCCCTGTCCCTGGACCCTGGACCTGTCCCGTATCTGACCCCTGTCCCTGTTCCCTGTATCTGACCCCTGTACCTGGCCCCTGTCCATGGAGCCCGTGACCTGTATATGTGCCCTGGCCCCTGTATCTGGCCCCTGCCCCTGTCTACTGTATCTGACCCCTGTACCTGTCCCCTGATCTGTGTGTGATGTCCTGAGGGGTGTGCAGTCTGGACTCACCTGTATGGCTCGCTGTAGGTTACTGGCGAACACATTGTTGAAGGTGATGTCTCTGAGGTATCTTCCTACCGCGTCACCCTGCTCAAGACCTATTTCTGACAAGGGCATGTCCACACCTTGGCCTGAAAGACAACACCCCCCCTCCCCCCCCTCCACCTTGAATAGTGCGAACAGAGACCATTCAAAGTGTATTGTTTGTTCTGGAACATGTCTGGACGCCTCTTACAGCCACGTACCTTGCAGCAGCTTGTCCCTGTTGTACTGTGTTTCCCCACTGTGGGAAAACACAGCGGAGTCATTAATGTGTATCAAAAGGTGACACGATGTAACGCCACAAAGCACACGTGAGCTCAGTTACTCTACTCCTTTTAAATCATTTTTTCCCCACTCATAACGTTCTCCAACCGCCGTCATGTTTGAGTAAACAACACGTGACGCCGTAGGGCTGTATAATATTATTAAAAAGGAGGGAAAGAAACGTGTAAATATCCACTTACTGTCGTACAAGCGTGAGACTGAACGTAAACATTGTCCGCGGCTGCTCTTCTGCTGCGCACTTCCCGGTTTGAGCTCAAGCCGAAATCATCCCACGTGACCCTCCGAAGCCGTGACGTCATCATCCAATCACGACGCAAATCAAACCGCGTTGCACAGCTGCGTAAAGAAAATATCAGAACTCATTTATACAAGGAAATGTATATGTTATTTGTTACTTTTTAGTTAATCATACATACATATAGTATAATATAAATAAATAAATATATTAAATAGCTTATTTACATTTGTTCGAGGACGATTAAATGATACATTTATTGATGGATTATTGCACTCTTACACTACAGCTTCCATTTTTTTGTCTGATAATTTGCCATTTTTCCAAGATGGTCTTGAAGAAAAAAGTTATTCATTATGCTTATTACAATTCGAAAGACAAGCATATTTATTATTCATTGGGCAACTAAAATTAGTTAAATAAATTAATCGCAAAAAGCAAAAGTCGGATCCGGAGCGTTTGTTGGCATGTTTACCAATTTGAGATGATTTAATGAATTGAATTGAATTGAATGATATCTGAAGCCTGGAAAAACTAGTTAACAGAAAAATTAGTAAAATCAACTATACTTTGTTTTAAATGTTGTATCCGGCTGAACCCCACCCCCACCACCATTTCCAACCAACTTGTAATTATTTGTAGAGACATATCAAATGTTCTCATTATTTATTTTGTAAGTCCAGCAGCAAACTAAACACTAAAAATTGCTTAGTTTTTCAGATGCCTACCAATGTACTGCTATGTATACACATCATTTTAATGGCATTACCACTTTCTCTATTATCCACAATATTTTTCTCAGTTTTGTCGCCCTCTAGTGGCGTCATGGAGGTAAAATCTCACAAAACGAAACTATATTAATCCAGATTGGCAGACCTCAGTCTGAAAACAGGAAGACAAACAAACCAGTCACGTGATTTTAGTCAATTTATTGAGGAGAAATTGTTGAGGTACACTGTGTGGTTGTACATGGGGATAGTGGGAGAGGAGTTTAGAAACCAACCACACTGAACAATGATAAAACATCCTCGTGGCTTAAACTTTGACTAAATGGGTACCTCAAAAATAAACAATATTCCATTTATTCCAATGAACCGATCTTAAAACATGCGAATGAAATTCAAAAATATTTTTTTTTGTCTTTTCAATACATGTATAACGTACAGTAAGGGCTGTTTTTATTTTATTTTTTTAACTTAAGATATATGAAATAACCTATTTTAATGTATAGGCACTTATAACTGCTCAGTGAAATCGGGCGGTAGAGATTTCTTTTTTTTTTTTTAAAGAGAAGAAGCATCGTTCTTACTCTCATCCAGACAGGAAAAAAAAGAGAAGTGAAACCCGTCCAACAAATTCAGAGTGAAAAAACTAAATGTGAGTGATGTGAAGCTTGATGAGGTAATGCGAGATGGGCTCTCGCTCTTATCTGTCCAAATTAACCTGAGGTACACAAACATTTACGAAGAAGCAGCAAGAATATGGTAGAATATAAAGATACAAATTAAACAATAAAAACATGATAAAAAAAGATCGGCAAAAAAAAAAAAAAGTACTTCCAGTCCCGCACCAAACTGTTACGTTCCCTCCAGTACACACAGAAAAGCAAAAAGAAGACTCGTTACATATACAACATTTCATAATATAGCAGCACACAAGTGAATCAATATAAGGCATCTTTGTGTAAGACTGGAAAACAAAAAGCTTCATAGCAGCAAAAGAATGTGTATGATCTAGTTTTTCTCACTTTGGAATTATATCTCTTTCAAATTATACACAAAACTTTCAAAAGCATAAACAATTTGTTCTGTTTGAAGCACTTTTTGTTTGGAAAAAACATTTGGCTTTTTTTTTTGCACAACAGATTACGCGAGAATACAATTTTAGAAACTACATTTCTTTTTCTAAAATGTAACGACATTTTTTTCTCTTTCATTTCTGCTCATGGGGAATTTGGATATATATATATATATATATACACAAACACGCACATATAAAATTATATATATATAAAATTATATATAGAAAAATATATATATAACATTATATATATACACACACACATATATATATATAAAAACATATAAAATTACATATATATATATATATATAATGTTACGGTTTATATATACACAGTCAAAACATTCACACGATGTAAACCCCCACCTACCGATGTCTATAAATGGCGAAAACTAATTTTTAAACTTCAGTCCAGATAGCGGTTTACTTTTTTTTTTTTTTTTAGAAGAGTAAAAACATGGAACACAGTATGTGTGTGTAACTCTGAAAGAACTGTTGGAAGGTTTTGGTTATGGATTCACAAAAAATTCAAGTAAGGTTAAATAATCGCACTGAATCAACAAAGAAAAGTCTACAAGTGACTTGGCTTTCCAGATGCTGCGTTCACGCCACAAACTTATGACACACAGATTGTTCATATTTTTTTAACAGTTTGCTTTTCGGCCATTGGCGAAATCCTACGAAGCTCGTTTACCAATTGGCATTACTACGTCGTTATAACCGTTTATTGCCTTTGAATCGCGGCACAATCTGCTCAGCATGTTAGGCGTGAACGCAGCATTAGTTTATACTCTATAAACACCGATTATCCTACGTCTTCTCACCTGTTGGGGGCGTAGCTTTCAAGACAATGTGCGTTACCCCATGGGAATCCAGCCCAGAAAAAAAAAAAAAAAATCAAATAACTTACAGGAAAAAAAAAGGTCCCAACAACCCACTGAAGTCTCTTCAGCCACCATCCCCTTACCATCCTTAAGGAGTGTGTGTTTTTTATCATTAAAAGTGCATCAATATTGTTCCAAGGAATGGAAATTGATAACAGGAGAAACTGAACTGCAGCACAACTAGTCTGATCCCCTCTGGACATCACCAGGGACTCCTCCTCCTCCTCTCTCTCTCTCCCCCCCCCCCTCCTCCTCCCCCTCAAGTAACGTGCAACTGCAGGAACATTACAAAGCTTAAGTTAACTTCCTCGCCATTTCGCTGTCATTCATCAATCTACACTTCTAGCATCCCCCTCCACACTTTGCACATGCATTTCTTTTCCAAAAAAAAAAATTTTTTTTTTAACCTGCGTCCATTTCCTTTCAAAACCCACTCAAAAACAAACTTGCCAAATATCCATTTCCTCTTGTAACATGACATCCTACCTAGCCGAGGCATAGCCTGCAAACCATCTCCCAAACACTCTCCAACGTGTAGGAGCTAGAACAACAACGGAACATTAATAATGTAAGCCCTCGCTGAATTATAATACACGGCGTCCTCTTAGCATACCGTACTGGATTTGGCAGTGAAAATCAAGACCGGAATAACCGGCCTCGCCCTCCGTGTCGACTCTTTAACAGAAGCCACGGCTCCAAACCACCTCGAAGCCCCTCATGTCCCCTTCCTCTGAGCGGGCCCAGCCCACTCCTGGCCAGCACTTTACAGCATAAATAGTAAGCGGTGCTACAGGTGCACAGTATGATAGATGGCGCTAGAGAGCTACCGTAGCGATCCTCTGACTTGGTTTAAATTTCCATCTACTCAAAATCAGCATTTTTACTACTATTAGGAGTTTTTTCCTGCACAGGTGAATTCGATAACTGCTCACTAAAAGTTGATAAAAGAGTAACGTAACTAAATGCTAGCTAAATATACACTATTTATTTGTACTATATCAAAAGAAATATGTATATTTCATAGAATTATGCTGTTTTTTTCTTCTTCTTTCAAGTATGAAAATATATTTCAGGTTTCCATTCTGGGAAACCAAAAGGCACTGTCAAGTTCTCAAGGTGTGTTTTTTTGTGTTTTTAAATAGTTTTTTTGGATTACATGTGGCCCGTACAACAACAAAAAAAGAAAAGCTGAGGGTACACTCAGCCCGGTACGAATGGGGCAGAAAAAAGGAGAAAAAACTAGAAATTGCTTATTTTTCTAAAAAGTTCATAGATTGTCACACCGGTGGCTCGTGCCTCCAAAAACGGGCATTAGCAGCGTGTGTGGGCGCGTTCATAAGTTGACGTCACGTACATCCGTGGGGGTGCTGGACTGGTCCTGCTGCTCCCTCGCCTTGTTGCCGGCTCTGAAGCCGGACTCCTGCCGGTACTGCTGGCCCTGCTGCAGGCTGGTGGCCAGCACGCGCTCGATCTGCTCCTGGCACGCCCTCAAGCAGTCCTGGAACAGAGAGGGGCGGACGCCGTTACACCGATGTTACCGTTTTTTAAATGCCGTTAGGACCGGGTAGTCTTTTGCTCCAGAGTCCAGGCTCATGTTGTTCTTACTCTGCATGCATGCGTCAGCAGAAATAGAGCTATGAGTGTCTGAAGCTGCCAGGAACCACAAAAACAAAGACAAAATAAACATGCGGTTTTAAAACAGCAACGGTTGTAAAAATACACACCAAAATAAATCAACAAAAATATAATAAATTAACTATAATCCTGTCTTTTTACATATGCATTTTACTGAAAACTATGTTTATGATCTACAGAGAACAGAGATCAAATAAGCCTCACATCAGCACTTTGAAACTAGTTTTAGAAAAATGTTCCTCTTCACTTTTCAAGAATAAAGTTGTGTTAATATAAATAAAACCTGCTCGCTGTAGAGATGGTTTCATCTGTACACCTGTACGCAGTTACTGCGTGCAAACATTTTTTATATGACATTTGATGTGAGAGTTGTTTAACAGCTTTGGTCACATGCGTAGCATACCGGCGGGGGAATTATGTGGGTTGAGGTAGGTGGTCCCGTCTGGACCAGAACAATGGGTACCAGCCGGCTCCAACACCAACAACACGGTGCAGAGAGCTACGTGGTGGGCACATGAATCCTCTCGGACACGAGACTTGTGCATGTCTGAGGGGGCAATGTGTGTGTGTCTGGGGGGGGGTGCAAGGCTCCTAAACGACCTCTGTGGCCTTTTGGGGAAACAGATAAGCAGATCTGGGCTCCCTTCCTCCACCCCGCTTTGAGTTTACAGCACGGCCAGTCCCATGTGGAGGTCTAGAGGAAATGGCTTTGACCTACTGCACTCTGAACCTCTGGGTTTGGTGTAGAACAGAATATAGGACAGTGAGACCGGATGTTTTTGGACAACTTCTCCCCAGTGAAAGGGGATCCTGGGTCCCGTGCGTCTGCAGGTCTGCGTGGAAGACGTGGGAGGTCTGGCTCACCGAGCCCGGCTGCGGGACTCTTTAAAGACTGAACCGAGGCTCGCAAAAGGAGGCCAACATTCCTTTGAAATGTACGGATAATTGGAACCCGATGGGCTGCAGTCGGGGGGCGCCTGTTGTGACGGCTGGGTTTTTTGCAGGGCCCGCGTCGCCGTGGCAACGTAACCACAAGCTAAGAGGCAAGAAAGCGTGTTGCTCCTGTGGCCCGTTGGATGCAGCCTTTTTTTTGGGGGGGGGGGATTTCTACGAGTTCTGAACTGCTGTAACAATCAGTCACTGTGACAATGAAAGCACACACTGGGATAAATATGGTAGAAGCATTATTGAATAAGAACGAGTGTAAAAACTTTTGATGTGTTAAATTGGGCATGATTCTTAAAAAACAAGTTTATGACCCGATATATTACATTAAATTCGATGGAGGCCCATTTCCTCCACGACACAAATGCTTAGTATTGCACATCGATTGCGTTTTTTAAAGGATGAATTCATTCCAACTGCATCTAAAATCCAACGAATGCATTAAAATCTGAGTTTTTTTCCCAACTTTCATGTTCTGCAGGACGACTTTGACGACTTTCCGTTTTCCTCGCTCTCGAAACATATTGCTCCTCCACCAGGAGGGGCACGCAGCTAAAGTGGGAGCCATGCGGAGAAATTGCATGTGTCCTACCGCAAGAATGCAGGCTCTGAGTTTTTTAAGAAGACATTCCCTCCGCCGCTGCTCTTTATAGCAGCCGTCTGGCACCGCGGCCAAGAGCCAAACACTCGCTCTCCCCTCTCCATGAAAAGTAAATAGCTTCAATCTGCCACTACTAAAATCATCTCCGTTGTTTACCAAAGGGCCTTTTCCATGCTGCCGTCACAATGATTATTAACGATGCGTTTTCGCGCAGCACCAAAACCCCGTGTTATGACTTCTGACAGGTATAAATCCCGCCCCCCCCCCCCTCTCATCTCACTGCTGCACTCACCACCTCCGTGTTGGTGATCTTGGCCAGCAGGTCCGTCAGGTTGTCTCGACTCAGCCTCTGGTCGCTGTGGTCCAGCTGCAGGCCACAGACGGCGGCTCCCATGCTGCCGGTGGCGATCATGGAAGGAGGGTTCATGGCGAGGCGGTCATCTGGCGAGGTGGGAAGAGGATTAATGTGCCATTAGTCAAGCGGCAGCAGCAGCTTTCAGGCTACGGTGGCGTATGGAAATCACATTCGAGAGCCTGCAACACTTGAATCCACCCAGAGGACGAGCTTTGAGAGATGCAAGAGAGGTGCAAACATCGAAATCCCCCCCAGTATGCACGCTCCACGGCTGAACCCGACTTTCCCACAGTGTGAGGTTCAACAGACGTAGCCGCCGCGCGGTGTAACCTGTGTGCTTTCCGTCACAGAAACTTCAGCGCTGATTAGAAAAGCAGAGAAGGAATCCTCCCACTCGCTGCGCTACGAGTTTCGGGGGAAACGACTCCCTCCGGTGCGTATCAGAGTCTAAAAGGCTTAAGCGACAACAGGCCTGGATGGAGGAGGCGGAAGTGGAGAGTACACCTACGCAGGCACCCGAGGATTTTCATGGGAAAACCTGGAAGTATCTTATCTGACCGTGAGGAGTCTGAAAAGCTGAGAAGTCCAGAGCTCAGAGAAGGGGAGGAGCTAAACCCATTTCTATGGCTGACATGTTTCATGAATGAAGTTATTCAGCGTGACCACAGTGATTTTTGTTTGACCAATCACTGTCGAGCGTGAGAAACGGATAGAACAGAGGTTGTGTAGATCCAGCTAACCTAAAGAATTGGCTTAATCTATTTATAGGTGGAGCACATTTATGGTTTGATGGATAATTCAACGGAGAAAAACAAATTCTTACAATACGAGTTGCAGACTTCTGATCGTTGGATAGTCAAGAAGCTTTGGAAACCTCCACAGCTTTCGAATTCTCGTTTTTTTCTGCAAATTTTACTTTAATTTTGTGGCGCAGCACTAGAATTGTGCACCGTTATCCTCGATTATTCCTGTCGAAGCTAGAGGAAACATCGGGCGTAACCGACCTCTTCCTGGATCGTTGCCATTCGTTGGTACGATTGCTCCCTTGAACAATCAAAATATGCTTTTAAAATTCAATTTTAGCACGATATGCACCAGGAGTTTCTCCGTCGGGAGCCATTACAACACACTTTCCCGCCTTCCTTTGGTCTCAGCTCACGGATCTTTAAAAAAAGGCAGCGACTTGCCACCCACACAATGGTTAAGTGCCAGCCCAGCACATAGACCGAGCCCGGTGCAGAGCGGTCGTGGTGGCCCGATGGCTTTGATTAAACCCCGGAGAGCGGCCTGCTTTCACTACACCCGTCGTCTCCTCCTCCAGGGGCCAGCTGTCCATAGGAGGAGCTCCTCCATCATAAGAATAACATCTCAACTCCATATAAAACTCCAAACATTTACATTACTGCATAACCACAGCAGGCCTCGCTTTTTTTCCACTGCGGCTGCTTTGGGCTTGGGATACAACCAGCTGCTTATGAATAGCAGAGGCGACCACTGAAACACACCCAAATATATATATAATACACAGAATTTTTTTTTTAAGAGAAGAAATGCAACACTAAAACTGTGCTAAACAGGGCATCACACTCAATGAAGGAGCTTATCGCTACAATAACTAGTTTCTAGTTAAGCGCTTATTATACCACACTTAAAGTGACCTTTGTTTTATTTCCTTCATTGTATTCACTGAAAAGGAGCTCGCAAATAAAAGGCAGCTTTGCTATATACCTAATACACACATATTATGTGCATTAGGCGATGCCGCAGTGGTGTTGTTGTCCAGGATATGAACACATTTGAGGAATTCCTCGTATAGGAACACCGTGAAAATGCACCTAGGGAGAGGCCGAAGGGGACATCCCAGTTTGTGCCTCTCCAGAGTTTATTTTGGACGTGAGGCCGGGCCGGGAAGAGGAAGGAAGATCACTGCCCCGACTTTTTAAACCTGGAAGCTTCCCTGTAAACAAACACAGCGAGAGTTCAGCTGCAGCCGAGTGCCGCATGAAACAATCGCCATCTTCACGCCGCGGTGCATTAATATGATTTTTTTCTCTCTCTCCCCTAGAAACGTGGCAAAGCTTTGTGGAGATGAGCACTTTCAGCAGCTGTGGAGAGAAAAAGCCCCGAGACCAGGGCGCCGACGAGGCCGCCAGGAGACAACGCCGGGAGAAGGAAGAGGTCACGGATGACTCACGGCGGGAGAATGTTAGTGTGTGTGGGAATATTCTGCTGGATGTGGGAATCACACGGCAGCAGAGTGAGCGTACAGAATCAGGGGAAAAGGGCTCGTGACATGCTGTGCTGCCGCGTTACCTGTGGCACAGAGGGCGATGAATGTCTGCGTGTGTTTGCAGACCATCGCCAGCTTGTCTTTGGGGAGGGGGAGCCTGCGTATGATGTGCTCGATGAAATCATTGGGGATGACCGAGGCCATATTCCACTTCAACTTGCCCAGCACGACCAGCTCCCAGTCCTGAAAAAGAAAAGGAAGATGGAAGATAGAAGTTAATTAAAATGAATCAACTGTCAAGTCAGATTCAGTCTCAGGGTTGTTCTGCCACGCTTCCATTGACCGAGAAAAAAAGAGAGAAGCTCAGTCGCTTTTCCCAGAGGAAACGGCTCTGCAAATCGAGTAACATTTCTTCACTCTCTCTCCTCGCCGTATCTTATTATCTGCGTGCCTTTCTCATTCCTCACATCCTTTGTGTTCATGAAGCCGGCATGTGACAAGCTTCGCCCTGCCAATGAGACAGCGAGCCGCTTCCTTCCGGTCACAAGCCTCGTGCAGCCACAATGAGTCCGCTCTGCACAGCCGGCAGCAACACGCGCTCCGTACGGTCGGCGAGGAAAAGGTGTTTCGTGAATTAATTTCCTGCACGATGTCTTCGTGTTTTCTTTGTTTGGCTTCCAGTGTTTTTGATTTTTAGTAACGGCAAGAAGGAGGATGCAACTTGTGCTTGTTTCGAAAAAGGTGCAACTGCACTGTAAAAATTGTTTTTTTAAATGCACGAGTGCTCCAACTGGTCGAAAACCACGGAGGCCTGAAGAAGTTTAAGCACATGATATGGTGAGAATGAGCCGTCATATCAGAATGAATGAAACTCTAAATGAGGAACATATTTCCACCGGGCAACAAAAAAACAGAAACACAGCAGCCAATCAAACGGCCTCTCCAGGGTTTCCATTCGTCTCGCTATGCCAACTTATTGATGGGATTTTCTTTAAAAAACCTCCACAATTAAAGACTGTAGATTTGCAGACGCTACCTTAAATCTTTCCTCAGCATTGTGAAAAAATGCATTCACGCACTGCCAGACGCATTTTTAAAACTATTTGTACAAAAGAATTAAGAATTTTAAAGACTTTAACACTCGTCAAAACCTCTCCTCAATTTCCAAATTAAAAGTCTGGCAGCAGTGAGGCAACAGAGTCGGCCTTGTAAAGGTTCAGTTCCTCCTTTGGTCCCCCATGATGTCATGTGTTTACACTTAACAGGAGGAGGAAAATGATGTCGGCCATATGCAGAGGACTTCAGTCATTCATTAGGATTTCAGATACCCATAAGGATATGACAACTCAACACATTACTCAGTTAAGTTTTAAGCATGTATTTGACACATATATGCATGCAAGCAATAAAAGAGAAAGAAGATGATTAAAAGACTAATTGAAGTGTATTTAAGTAGTCGAGGTGTATATAAACGTATGATTACATCCATAAAAAGGGAAACTGCAGTAAAAGCAGCTGAACTGGTTTATTGTACTAATGGGACACTTTCACGCTGAGGAATTTGACTCCTCGCTAGATCTAAAAGGAGAAGTTAAGACCTCAAAAGCCAACGTAGCAGACACTGGAACCCCGACCGGGACGGGACAGCCCCCTCCCTCTTCACCCAACGCGTACTCGTCATCTGAAATGTCAGCCATCATTCACCTTTAGGTGGGTTTCCTGCACATAACCTGCCACACACACACATGCTTGCATTTAACCTATTTTCGCCCCTTGTGGAAATTGTTGACTGCGAGATGACCGAGGCGGAGGTTTGCTGTCGGAGCGCTCGCTTCCTGGACAGCTGCCCCCCCCCCTTGAATTGATCTCCTCCAGCTGAAGCCCCAGTAGCAGACCGTTCATTACCAAGAAGAGCTGCAGCATCTTTGGCCGACTCTAAAGGCCCTCTCTGTGCATCCGGTCAGGATATCCAGGAATCTGGAGCCCAGTGACAATTTGGAGCATCGAATGGGACAAATTAAAAATTCCCTCAGGCGACGCGGGAGGATGTTTCGACAACACGTCGTGGCGTTTGGTTTAAATAAAGGAGCAAATGCAAAACATTACCTGGAGTCTCAAATGAGAGGATATGTTGCTTTTCTTTAAGGATGCACCTATGGATTACTTTCTCAAAACGATACTGTATGTTTTTAATCCATCTTTAAAATTCTATGTTTGGTCCCCAAACATCCAGTTTACCATCACATAAGAAAAAGAGGAGCGGCAAATTCTCACATTAGAGAGACAGAAACCGACATGTCATCTGCTGATGAGGACTGCGTGTTACGGTGGAAAGCTCCAGAACAAGATTGTACGTGGACCTTGAGTGCTCAGTGTCTCGTCAACTTAATATATTTGGTTTATGAACGTTAGTCGGACGTCAACTTGGGCATGAGAAAACGCTGATGTCTATGTTTTGATGCATCAATAAAACTCTTTATAATGAAGAAGATAGTTTCATAACTAATGTGCTGGCGACTTCACTGTATAAACAACAGCTCAGCAAGTTTAGGTTGGACACACTGGTTGTAAAGTTTCTTAAAATCATCCTCAAATTGGTAATAAAGAGATATAATCCTCTTGTTTATCTCTAATAGATGTGTAGAGGCTGATTTTCTAGTATAAACCATCAGAGGGTATCTACAGAGTCCATGTACTGCAAGATATTTAAGTTCTATACTGCATAACTATCACTAGATGGCATCACCCGTCTCTTCAGTCCACAGTGGATCCAAAGAAAGGATGTGGCTGTATTGTGCACTGGGATACTTCCTGTGAAACCAATAGCCATTAGAGGTGCAAAAATCATCCCAAAATATTACACTGCATTGTCACGTTCTCTTGAATGAATGGGGGCCTTTGAAAAAAAGAAAAAAAAAAAAAAAATCCAGTTCTTACCAGCAGTTCCCGTGACGTGATGGAGTCGTCTGTGTACATGCAAAGTTTTTCTGCCGACAGCGGCCTGCAGTCCTTTAACTTGGAGGCCAGGAATATGCACACAGCTCCCAGAAGCTGCAAATAACTCTTTCTCGTGGGCATCACCGCTAAAAATCGGTCCAAATAATTAATAGCTAAAGGGAAGACGTCTTCATTACTCTTCTCCTCTTCGCACACCTAAAATGAGATAGAAATGTAAACAGAAAAATTAGGTTGTCAGTATAATAATAACAAAAGACATAAAAGAAAAGCAGCAAATAAGAGTATGAGGATTTGTTGCTTTGAAGCAGTTGAGGGTTTTTTCTGAAGAATGTGATTTTTCTCTCCATGCTATTCTTGTCTTAAGGTTAAATCCTTAATTTTCATAGCACTTTTCGTAAAGTCAGGGCAGGGCAGAAACAAATTAGTTCAATAGGAAGTCGTTCAGCAAAAAAAAAAAAAAAAACGTCGCCATTAAACTCCTCTTCCTTGTTGGAGGCTAGCCGTCTTTAAAAAGAAAAAATATATTTAAAAAAATAAAAATGCCATCAAGGTAGTTTTAAAACGTGTGCACAATGTTAGAAGACGGTGTTTAAATAAAGTTTCCTACAATACTTTGTGAACATTTCGCGATTTCATCTTCCCAAACATGAAAGTGATTCTTGCAAATGCACGATGCCAGACCAACAGCCACGAGAGCATGAGCCACTTCAAAAAATTAATAATAATTATTTAAAAGGGGAACCGTGGGTTTTTCGACTATGTAAATTAAGAGTAACTTCCCCTCTATCGCCTGGGCTAGGTGGTTAGCGAAAGGCACCGCGTTTGAAGCCGTTAACCGATGTAAATATCGAGCTAGGCTACTTTCTTTGAAGCAGAATTTTCTTCGGGGTGGAATTTCCGACTCTCCCACGCCTTTGGTGAGTCACTCTCATTCAATTGTCACATCGGTTACCGTCCCCTGACAACTTACTACAGACGTATGAGCAGAAATTATGCGTGTCAACATGCACACAAAATAAATAGAAATAGCAAGTTAGGTTAGCACATGCATAAAATGCCCACAAACCTCGTGCATCCAACCTGCAACCATTCGTCTCATATAAGGCTGAATATCCTTTTGGACCCGCTGGAAGTAGGAGCATTGAGGTAAAAACCTGTCCTCAATTGTTAATAAACTTTGCAACACTCTGTCATCATAGAGGATGTTTGGGTCAGGCCGGGCTCTGACGACTATGTCCGACTCCAGGCAATAAAGCTCCATGACTCGGCCCCCTTCTCCCCACCTCCACTTTTTTTGTCGCTTTTTTTGTTGTTGTCGTTTGTGGCTAAATAATACAAAATAAAAAATAAATATTGTCACAACGTTGACGACAGCGGGCAGGAGGCGGAGGAGAAGGCGGAGAAGTGCCCAGAGTGAAGCATGAGGCTGAGACTGCTGGGTCTGCTCCAGTCCTGCTGCCTCTCTGTGTTGCTGCTTCTTCTTCTGCGGCTGCCTGCTCGGAGTCAAACCGGACGCAACGAATAAGACGACATCCGGCGGTGGCTTTCAAAATAGAAGCCGCCGCGAGCACAACCTCTTCCTTTCTATTCGCTGCTCTTCTTAGAACTTTTTGCTTGCTTAGAAAAGAAGAAGAAGAAACGTTTGCTTGGCTTTCGGTTTTGTTCTCGTGTCTTAACAATACTTTTATGACATAGGTCTCATTTGCCTCTGCATGAAATATAGTATACATTCAGAGTAAATAAATATACCCTATACATTCGAGTGTTTTAGTTGCTTATTATAGAAACCAAACGACATCGCAAGTTTGTGCAGCATTATCATCATACTAGCAAAGTAAAGTATCTAATTAATGAAATTAATTAGTTTAATTTACTCTCTAGTTTCTTTTCTTGTTTTTGTATTTAAGTAAAAGAACATTCAAAAGAAGGGATTGTTCTGGTAAATCGTAAAACAACTATTTGTTGGCATCTCACCAACAATTAAACAAAACATTGGCAATTAAAACTCAGTTTAGTTGATCGGAATGTACAAAAAAATTATTCGAGCACAGATGTAGCATATTGTACCAGCTGCAGTATACTATCTCATTTAAACCAAATAAATCACCATACATAAATCATCATACGATATAAATGGGAACACTTGTATTTAGGTTATTGTAAAAATGCAGCATAAGAATTCATATCAACAAGAACACTGCTGTATAGAAAACATAGACTGTTAACAATATCATATGCCATTTATGGTACAAATCTGTCTGCCATCAGGCCTGTATATCTCCAACCAGATGGCCCGACATAGCTACTGTATGTGAGGACTGTGCAGTGAATCAGGGACTGTCAGCAAAAAAATGACAGAACCCTTTATTAATAGTCACCCTCAAAAAGCTAAAAAACTAACTGGCGCAGTGACTAAAAAGTCATAAATGTGTGTTTGTCTGCAGAGAAGTCCATCCATGCCGACATTCAGTAACCATTGCTAGCATGCTATCACCGGCAAAGTGAAGCTATTTTGGAGAGTAACAGTTTGTTAACATTTCCAGTTGCACTTTGAGTTAAATATCTGAATAACTAGTAAATAGTTATACGATTAGGTACAGAGTGTATCCAAAAAGTTAGATGGTAAACATTATACCTGCTTAGAGTCAGCATGTTAGCATTGTCACTGTGAGCATGTTAGCACGCCGAGATTAGCATTTAGCTCAAAGCACAGCCTCGCGGTGACGCACGGCCTCTCGGTCTTGTTATGATGTGTATCTTGGTGCAAAACAGCAGCTTGTTTGTAGTTACTCCACCGGTTCATTATAATAATGTGTGATATCTCTTGATTTAAGTCAGCACAAACAGCCTCTTTGAAGCTCTTGGTGCTTTTGATCACATCATAGTTGGCCACATGAGCTGGGATCTGTGGGACACATTGTGATGTTGCACACATCCGTATGGCAAAGGGTGTGGACGGCATGTTGATCCCTTTCGAGGAAACATTTTCCATAACGGAAGTCCTTTGGTATGGTTGCATGCCAAAGCATGAAAGTGTGATGATGGACATGTAGATCTGCAGGGAGTGCTTTGCGGGGTACCAGGATGCCTATAAATTGCTATTTTGTCCTTCCGGGATCTAATCTGAAAAAGTTAAGTTTATAATAAAAGAGCAAGACATGAGGTTAACCCCCTATCAAGTTTGATCTCTGAAGGCCATTTCACTTCCGTGTGTTTTTCTCTGCGCAGCTGTAAGCGCTAAATTCCCTATCAAAGGCATCAAAACGTGCACAAGTAAACGATTCGAGCCTCTACATTCGCTGCTTCCGATCATGTGTGAGCATATTTACAGTCAGTTCAGCAGAATGACAGGAGCTGAGCTGAACCACTTCTCGTTGGAACGACTTCACAAACTTCCCCCCTCTCACAGTCCCCACCGAAAGAGCTGAATGAGATATGGAGTTTCATTGAGAGAGAGAAGGGAAAAAAAGAAGCACTGTGGGGCTATTATGAGAGCGTACTGTGAAGTGAGAGTGGGAACTGTCTCGGAGGGAATGTCAAGGTTAGCAAGATTAGTTCTACTTCAAAGGAGGGTGTGTTGGAGAGGATTCATCTTAAATTGAGATTTCATGTCGGAGGGTTATCCCTTTGTCTGTTCATGGAGGGGCTGACAAATCCCAGGGTCCCTGTTTTCGTCCAAAGGGGGTCTCTCCTCGCCGCAAGAGGCCAAAGAAGCTTCCCATGCCAGACAGTCAAAGCCCGACACTTGAGGGAAACAGAGGTGTCAGCCCGGATAAAGCAGCCTTACCCTGCTGCTGCCGTTTGTGCATGTGTCCTATGATGACACATGTCAGCCGCTATCACACACTCCGAGCTGCACAGAGGTAGGAGCCGCTCGAAGCCCTGGGAAAACGTGGAGGAGCGTGAAATCACCTTGATCCAATGATTCCTGCCGCATACCAGTCCACTGAACCCACCAGAGCACTGGGGCCCGGAGATGGGCAGACCGCCACACAGATCAAGAGAACGAGAAGAAAAAAACAGAGGAAAAGAGAAGAGGTTGGAGGGCGATTGTCGAGTTCTTTAATCCCTGAGACTGTTTAAAAGCTTTAAACGTCATCTTGTGTGTTTCCTCGCTCGGCGAGGGGAGGCCTCGCTCGGATATATAAACACAGAATTTACTTTTTATATGCCAGTTGCCGAGCCGGGCTTGATTACAGGTCGCCCATGTGCTCTGAGCCAAGCCGGCTGTTTGACGGAGCCGACGGCAGAGGAGAGGATGCTATGGCTGGAATGCTGTGGTGTGAACAGCGGCGAACACTCCTCCCGGCGCTGAGTGATGGCTGGTGTAGCTCAGCCAGCGGAGCAGATAAAGTGGCTTCTGTTTGTCACATGGTTGCATACTTTAAGCGTTCACATCAGCTGATTTCACCCCACTGGAAGTGGATTTAACACCCGTTTCCCAAACATGAAAAGTATCGGCGACATAAATGTCCATGCGCTTTTAACCCATGGTGCATGTTCTTGCTCTTTCATACGCTATTCTGGTCTCAAACGTCACACATCAGAGCCGTCTCGCCACTCAAAATCATGTGCAGGACCTGTGAAATAACTGTGCGGAGGAACGCTGCTCCCAGCAGTTGCTGTGGTTTTTCTCTGCCCACCCATCTCATAATTATATTTAATTTGATGTGTGAAGACCACTTCCAGCCACCATCAATCCTTGAGATGTGATTGGAGGCCCGAGGGCCGCCGACCGAGTTAATTTGCACTCGACTACGCAGCGAGATTAGAAAACAAATGAAGCGTCGTCAAAATTAGCACCAGAGAGAAAAAAGAAGGGTGTTTTCCACACTGTGTCTCAGGAATGTTTTGGCTAAACTGAAAGCCATCATTCAAACTGAAATGCCAACATTTGAGGAGACAATGATGGGACAGATAGCAACATCCGGGCCTGGTCTTTAGTCGTCTGGGTCGTGAACACAAGAGGGTTTCTTTTCTACAGTATGGGCTGCGGTCACTGCTGAATCCCCACCCCCCCACCCCAACCCCCTCCATTAAGTCTGTATACAAAGTCTGACGTCCGGCAGCTTGCATCCCTCACTCCTACCAGAGCCTCTAAGAACATTGCCCTATTCTCCTCCATGCACTCAGGAGTAACAGCAGACAGAGGAGGGGAGAGGAAGAGGGTGCACTTTAAACAAAAGGGGTTTATAAGGTGCTAGAGCAACGCTTGTAATGCAAAATGCTCTAAACACATTATCTATCACAAAGATGTATACCACACAATATGAATCTATTGCGAGCTGGTTAGCTTAGCTGATTATAAAGTCTAAACCTAGAACAAAAGTTAGTTTCCCCCTGTTTCTGGTCTGTGTGCTAAGCTACGTTTAATTGAGCCGCTGGCTGTAGCTGTATTTTTCATACTGACATATCGACAGTTGTAATATATTGATCTAATTCTCCGCCAAAAAGCCAATAAAAGTATTTCTCAAAATGTCAAAGTTTTGATTTAACAATGTGAGAAATGCCTTAAATTAGCTTCTTTTCTATTAATGTTCTTATTTTCAAAACATGAGTAGGCCTACATAGATCTACTATACCTATCCACACATTTTTCTTCAAGTGTTGGGTGGGAAGGGTCACTTGGCATCATCATTACATTTTAATTGGGTGAGATCACATCCTCTTCCTTTTCACCGTGAACAAACCTAATGTCTAGAAAGAATCACAATATCCGGATAAGATGAGTTTTTCGTCTGTCCTGTTTCTCCCTGCATGCCAGACTATAAAAAAACATGCATGCATGTTAAATAACGTGCCTGTTCACGGTATGAGATTACGGCATGCGTCCTCAGCTCGATGTCTGACTGTTATATAACCCTCTTGTTCCAGCAGTCGATTCTGAAGTTCCCCCAGCTTTCCTGCTCATTCGCTCCTCACATCACACAGATGTCTCAGGGCAGTGCAGAAGACACTGGAAAGGGGGGGTCGGGGAGGGGCCCGGTGGCCTCGGCCGGGGCCAAGATCGGCTGCCTGTCACAAGTGAACAAGTGTGTGTGGTCAGAGATTAAGAAAGGAAGGACACAAACAAAAAAAATTCCGCCGGCGGAGCTCCCGTGGCAGCTGTGGTTTTCTGAGTGCGAAGGATGCTGGACAACTGGAGCGAGGTGATTGGCCCGGCGAGGACGAGTGGGCGTGTCCTGGCAGTGTCCTGCTTCCTCTGTCTTCTCTTAAATGAGAAGAGTGACAATTCATCAGGGACAGGATGTCCAATAGGAAAGACAGATCCCAGGGGTAGATAGAGGGCCTTGCAGCTGGCCAAGCAATGACCTTGGTTTAAACTAAAGTTAGTCTTTCTCTCTCGTCCTTCTCTCAAACACTCTCTCTGCCCATAGAAAAATGAGGCATTAATCAGCAGCAGAGGACTGAGAAGTTTCCAGTAAGTCATTTTGTGTGAGTTTATTTTAAGCCAATGGGCCTCACTGTTCCACAAATAACATTGCTTTTCTTCGTCCTTCCACTTCCCTTCGACTCTGCACCATTTCCACTCCTGCACACTTACATTTCCCTCCTGAGAGAGAGGAGGAAATGGGGGGCCTCGCGATGTGAACGAAACTCTTTGAAAGTGGCTCTAGCGAGCCGATATATGCTCCTTATAAACGTGGAGCGGGGAGGAATTCAGGGGCGGACTGCTGGGGCCTGGACTGTCTGGGAGCTGCCTGGTGTTTTCCTGTGTGTGATGCATGCTAACCCTGGGCCCCCTCTACTTCAGCAGCCGCATAAAGAGGCTTCTGTGAGGCTGAGTCAGCTCCAGCCTTAATTCACCTCATTGGGTCTCGTTGTTTGATTAAATTCAGCAGTGGGACTCGGAAGGCCCCTATTTGCCCCAAAAAAACGTCTCAAGCATTCAAAAAGAAGGGTGGGCTCCAACTTGTTATCGGGGTGAGAGTTGGAGCCGACCCCAACAATGGTCCTCTAGTGCAGAAAGAAAAACAGGCCATGAACTTTAGCCAGACCAAACACATTGATAAGTATGGTCACTTTAATAGATCTAAGTGGGGGTAAGAAATATTGTTTCTGTGAGGTAACTCTTTGCTGTAATGACTTTGTCTTCAAATTGAAACCATTCTAGCATTCTTGGCCGACTATGGCATTGCAAAACAGACTACATTTATCCAATTAGGGCACAGAAGAAAAAGGCAGAGTGTGTGAAATACAGCGAGCAGAGCCCATATAGCATATGATCCTGAAACGACCACTTGGCTTCAACCATAAAAAACAAATGTTTGATCCCATCTCCGGCTGGCGGTGAGCATACAACCAGTCAGTGACGCAAACCAACACTTCATGTTCTTGCGTAATTTAGCATTCCAGAAAGCCCCGGAATAAAAAATAAAAAAAGACAGACAGGGGCATGCTAGTCATATCTGCAGGAAATGCCATGAGTTAGCATAGTGATGGCGTAGTCAGGGGAGGGATGACACCATCATTCCTCTACGTCCCCTGACACCCAGCCTGGCTTTGATCCTGCTATGGGTGAGGAGGGGGTTCAAGTGGAGGTCCAGTGGAGGTCCAGAGGAGCAGAGGGCCCAACCCGCCCAGACCATTAGCTTGAATCCTATCCACCAAGGGCGTTCCTGTCTCCGGCCATGCCAAGGGATTTCACATACTTGGCAACTGTACTGAAATCATCTCATCTCTCACTCAAGTGCAGGAATATGAGAAACTCGCTAATTGCTTCGTCTTCCGATATAAAGATAACATTCATTCCCAGCCTCTTTACACAATCAAAGAAATAGTTTGACATTTTTGGGTATTATTCAGGGTTAGGTGAGAAAACTGATGGCACACACTCATGTCTGACCATTGAATATGTAGGTACAGCCAAAGGGACGGTTAGCTTAGCTTAGCATACATACTGGAAACAGGGGGGAAGAGCTAGCCCGACTCTTTCCAGAAGCAGCTAAATCTACCTACCAGAACCTCCAGAGTTCACCAGTTACCTGGTTGTATCACCATTGTTTAATCTGTACAAAAACTGAAGAGTAGAAGCGCCAAGTTAGCGATTTACGAGGGGTTGTGTGTTGGACTACTTCTGGGCTGCAAGCACCAGCACCTGCCAAGAGCATCAGTAATCAGGCATTTAACTCTCCATTAAATGCCAAATTGCAGTTTTAAACAGATTAAACAAATTAAATGAGACATATTTATTAGTGACCTGGTATATGTTGCTACCGTTGGACAGAGCCAGGCTAGCTGTTTCCAGTATTTATATTTAGCTAAGCTAACTGCTAATGTACTGTAGGCCTACAAACATGTAGCTTGTAGAAAAAAATATTTCCCCAAAAATGTCAAACTATTCATTTAATAAATGTCATTCTTCTCTTGCTATTTGACATCCGTAAACCTAATACGCTCAGTCAGCATTCTCCCAGGTCTTTCACGCTTTACTTTGGGTGCAGCCCTTTTTAGTTTAGAGGGACTCAAAATCCAGTTGAACAGGCTGAGCTTTAGTTTAAACACTGACAGAGAGCCAAAAGTACTTCCACCTGCGACAAAACCAGTTGAAATCAAAACCTGGAGATTAGTTTTAATGAAATAACAAGCTCGCAGAACCAGATACCAGGGCTTTGTTCCCGAGCTATGAGACCCCCGAGCTACGAGAGGTGGGTCAGACTGATCATGATACGACATGCTATGCACACACAACATCATTTCACACTTCTGGAAACATGGTATTTGATCCCACACATTCTGCCTTGCTTAGCAATCTAGCGGGCCTTTTGATAATAGTTACCGCCCCGGAAGAAACCTTTCCTTCTTTGCCTCGAGTCAACGGAGAGAAACTCATTGATTCTTCCCACCGAAAGTGTGGGAGGAACGCGACTTATTGTAGTTGTGGCTCGATTGTCAGCCGAGCCCACGCTGGGAAAGAAGGAGGTTCACAGTGCTGCAGCGGCCTGAAGCTGCGATGGTCAAGTTGATCCTCGGCGACGCTGCTTCCCAGGACCGAGGTCTCGACCCCGGGGAATTGAATCCATGAAGTTCCGGCTCTGTCACTCTGCATCGCATTGTAATGACCCACATACGCATGCATGTAGGACATCATATCAGATGTACAGTGCAACCACAGACAGGTATCATACACCTGTAAACTTGTTGGCAGCGTGGATGGATGCACTACGAAATTTGTTCCAGATAAATCATTGTTCCTAGAGGATAAATCCTATTTAAATTGACAATTGTTGTATGCATTGTCATATATTGAGAGTCCCTAAAGGATAGATTATATTAGTGCTGCACGGATGATGTATTGTTGTCGGCCAGCCCGGGTTCCCTGGACAAATCCAGCTCGATATTTCCATTTGATTTTAGATTATTGAAAAAGAAAAAAAAATCTGTGGCAAACACAAGTCTATGAGACGTCCATGAGATAATCTTCATGAATGAACACCACTTTTATAATTGAAGCGTGAATGCAATCGGCAAAACTACATCACGGTCACATGAGCGCGAGTGCACTGGTGGACCGGAAAGTCTTACAAATTCACATGAGGTATTTCCTATTTTATATCATATAACAAAACATTGAACAATCGTATGCTTGCGTTAACCACAGACTTTATTTCAGGCATCTAACCAAACTCTTTTCGGGTTTTAAACCCATTGATTTTGAGACAAGAGAACTGGGAAGTGCAGAAAGTTTGACTCTATTCCAGGTTTTCGGGCCGCTTACCAACACATTTTATTCAATTAAATATCAAAACATAAATCCACATAATGGTTTGGCACAAATACCCCCTATAGTCTCCACACAATGGATCATAATGACTGGGGATTATTTCAATTTCAATGTTTTGGATTATAATATTGTACTCAGGCATAAGTGTTGACTTTTCCTTGTTTTAAATCTCTCTTGTGTAACTATTTAGAAAAAGCACCAACAGTCAACTCTACAATATTCTTGCAATGTCGATATCAAGGCGGTTGCTGAAAAATATTGTGATATTTGATTTTCCCCTTATTGTCCAGCGCCAATGTCTTTGTTTCCCAAATTTATGTAATCCTTGATAACAGGAAGTAGTGAGGAATATTTCATGGTGAGAGCTGAAGCCAGAGCTCAAGCCCTTGGTCAGGATTCCCACTGTCACTGAGGAAATGAAAGCACACGGAGGCTCTCTTTATAGTTAGCCCATGAAGACATAAATACCCACCGGGAAGAAGCAAGATTTTCAATCGGACTGCAGAAGAAGAAAAAACTGATGACCGCAGCAAAGAAGGAATTGCACAAGATGAAATAAGCCTTACAGCTTTATCTCCCACAGCCCGCACAAAAGCCTGCGAGACACAAACACAAAAAAAAGAAAACATTCTTGAGGAATGTGTGAAATGTGCAGCGTGGGAGGAGAAGTTTGACACATGTGGCTGGTTGCGAGACATGAGAAGTTGCCAGGACTTTAAAGGTGCGGCTCCTCTCTCAACCCCTTTGCATGGCCCGGCTGTCAACTTGAAATGTGTTCTCAGATGTGAGGGGGGGGGGGGGGGGCGGTTGACCTATATATGTTTGCATTCTGTCGGGTTTCCTGAGTTCAGTCTGTGTTCAATACAAGTACAGTCATGGCGGAAGGCAAGGAAAGAGAGCAAGAGTGTGATCACACTGCAGCATCATCTCTACGCCAAACTGCACTCACTACACGTTGCATCAACATTAAGACCAGGAGCTTATTTTCTGACGTGGAAATGTGTAAATTGGGGGGAAAAATAAGAATAATAGCAAAACTGCAGTGGCTGCACTGAGGGTAGCTTAACATTAGCCACGAAGCAGTCTGTAGCCTCAGACTCTGACGCGATTGGACCTTCTTTAAACCACATATTTAAAATGTATTTATTTAGGAACGTTATGAAACAATAACCAACACGCTCCCATTCCACCAACTTTCCTCCGAGCCTCACGGCAGTAAAACTTGTGATTAACGTTGTGAATTCAAAGACTTTTTTTCCGCTTAGGTTTTAGGCAGCAAAAAAATCACTAAGTGGTTGGGCTAAGAATAATAACTTATAATGATACATTGTGGTTAATGTCTCATTCAAGTGAAGGGAGCCTTGTGTCAGACACAACATTTACATTGTCCTAACGTAAGAGTACAATATCTAAATGTTTTTAAAGTCATTATGTAATGTCTGGGAACCAGTCTTAGACATGGTGGACCCCTCCGGGATGGTTTTGCCCTGCCAGATTAAAAACACTGGTACCGATGCCGACTTGATTTGATGATGTAACCTTAAATATGTACTTGTTAGACTGGTGATGTGCGAATGTGTTATTTGCTCACTATTTTTTATAAATTTTTCAATCTGTTTGTTGTTGTTCTTTATCCTTTTATTTCTCCTTTCCCTTTGTACTGTATCCTTAAAGTCCTGTCTTGTTAATTTGTCAAATCAAAATAAATATATATATTTTTTTAAGTCGTTATGTAAAGTCTGGGACAATTATGGATGCATGAAAAGGAAATAATTAAGATTTTACAACTTGAATTCATGTTTCACAGTTTGGGCATTGAGTCTTTAAGCGCTTCTTATATAAATATATAAGGTAGGTAACGAAGGTAACTCATACCTGCTAGTCAGCGGACATTTCAGATGTGAGATCAAGGTCAATCTGTCGAGTTCAAGTGTGACATTGCTGTGAGGAAAAAGAGCGAGGCAGCTAGACGTTTTGAGGCAGACTGGACTGAAAACCAACAGGCTGGCGAGGAGCTCCAGTAGCAGCTGAGAGTCGCAGACCGTTGAGGCTCAAGGTATCAAAAGACAACAACAGCTGGATCTGCTTCCTCCAGAGAGCAGCGTTTGATGGATGGGGGAACGCGATATATCGACTTTTCCTCTGTGCTGCCACAAATCAGCCAACAGGACATTTGATATTTCAATGCACATGTCCAGTCCTGACTAATCGTCTTCACTTGACACACAGAAGCGTTCGAATCTATAAGAAATACTTTTTTTTTTGTTTATGCAGAGGACACCAGTCATCCGTGTCCACGTTGGGAAATGTGCTTCTTTCTCATAGCACAGATAAGAAGCTCATATATATATATATATATATATATATATATATATACCTAGATCTCAGAAAAAAATTATTATTGTGATATTCTTTTTTTTTTCTGTATGCAATTAAAAAAAAAAAATATGAATTTATTCTGGATTCATTACAAATCAACTGAAATATTTCTTATTTTTTATTCTTTTAAAATGCTGATTATGGCTTCTCAAAAAGAAAAATAAAATCCTATCTCAATTAAAAAAAAGATTTATAACAGTGTTTCCAGGTGTTTCGAGTTAATTAGACGATCAAGTGATTTGTTTTAATATACTAGTATATATTTTTTCATGATATCTAATTTTTAGAGAGGAGATTATTTTTTTTTTTTAAGCTAAAGCCATAATCAATATTAAAAAAAAAAAAAAAAATAATTGTATTATTTTTTTTTTGTAATGAATGAATAATGTTATTTGTTTTTTTTTTTTTTTATTGTCTTACAGAAAAAAAAGAACATATTCTAATTTTCTAATTTCAGTGTATATAAAACATTAAACTGGTTGAGAGAGTGTGCACATGAGGGACAAAGTGATAACACATTCCCTTACACTATAATCATTTCCTCCCTCCGGCGTAGTTTCAGCCTTGACAGCTAGCTCGCCAGCTGAGACGCAAAGAGGATGTGCTGGGAAGAAAAAAGTGCACAAGCATCAGCGAAACATTCAAGATATGGGAACCTCTTCCGCTTAACTTCACGTTTAAAGTCATTAAAGTTGAGCTCCGATCAGCGTTTTGAGTTCACAAACACACCTGCTCCATTCAAAATTAGCTTTCTTACCACAGGTGAGTTGTGACAGGAAGTGAAAAGTCTTCTTTTTTTAATGAATTTGAAGCCAAGAAACTATGTGAGTGATTGTGTAAATGCTTCGAAAACACGGAAAGGTTTACCTACTGCTCTTAAATGCTGAAGTGGAAAGCAGAGGCCACATTTCATTGTGTGTGTGTGACGATATAAATGAAGATTATAGATGAAGTTCTCATATTGTCTCCCTGTGTGGATGTTTATATATTAAATCCTTCCCTATATCTGTTGATAGCTAATTTTTTTATTTCTCCTGTTACGTTGCAGCCAAACTGATCACTTAACATTAAACATCATCAAAATAAAATCTGAAATAAATAAAATCTATTTTATTTAATTGAATAGTTTTAAAGTTCATTGATCATTTGTATATTTCATGGAGGATAAGCAAATTTGTGTAACTTTTTTCGACTATTTTACTTAAGATGAGTCTATCTCGTCATGGGAATATAGGTCAGAAATGTTAAAATTATGTGAGCTTTCCTATAAACTAAAGAATACTTATGAGCTAAAGATCTGGGTCCCATGTAAGGGGCCATGACTCCAAATCCAAATACACATCAAGTCTAGAAGGTGACAACATGTCTAAGTTTAGTTCACATCTTTCTGCCACGCCCCATGTGACCAAAACATAAATTAATGCTGATACCGTTTCACTTCAAACTTAATTTTCTCTATTTCTTTAATACAAATTTTAAAAAGCGTCCTGAAGGATCATGTGACCTGACGCTTCAGCCTGAAACAACCTCCCACTTCCAAGCCGCAAGAAAATAAAACTCTGCAGGAAGTCCATTAAACATGCAATAAATATTGGTATTGATGTCGTCATGGTAACAAAACCACATGCACAGCTCAGTGACAAAGCGGGGCGAGTGTGAGAGCACTCGAAGACTCATTTCAGAGAGGAGCAGTTTTTCTGCTCAGTCAGCTGTTTTTTTTTCTTCATTTTTTTTTTTTGCCCACAGACGCTGAGTTGCATCTCGGGCCGTGACAGGAACTCCGATTTTCTCACCACCTACGAGCTCGACGTGACCTTCTGCTCACAATTGACACGCATTTCATCTGTCACTGCGATGTGGGGAGGCAACAACGGGCAACTGACAGGCGGGCGGGCGCGTGCCGACACGCCGGAGCACTGCACCCTCTTTCGACTCAACGGGAACGCATGTTTTCCCACACGGGCTTCAGACACCAAAACGTGTTCTCACAACTGTTCTTTGAAAGGATCACTGGGAGGTTTATGTAATCCTCTGACAATTCCATCAGAAGATCAGCGCACCTCTTTCTGCCAGTGTTGTTGTTGTTGATGGACACCCACCGAATCGCAGGAAACATGGCGGGCACGGCTGAGCGGCCTCTATAAAAAAGATAAAGACTGTGTTTTGTTAGAACAGAGGTATCCCACGTCTCCGCCCGGGCCCATGCTGTGTGTGAGACTGGCCACGGGGTAGAACCGGCTCTCATTCACACATCCACTGCAAACAATTAGGCTTCGCTCACGTTGCCACATCAAATAGCTGCATAAAAACCATTAATGGGAGAGTGTAGGTTATTGTCCCGCTGGTGGGATTTTTTTGGTCTTCACGACACACATCAGAACCGGCGGAGAGGTTTTAATCTTACTTCAAGATGGTTGACATCGCACACTGTTTTCAATATCGCAAACAATCACTGGCTCCTCTGCAGTTCAGCCTCCCTGTCATGGAACTTTATGTGGGCTGAGAGCTCATTGACGTCGGCCCTCGCCAAAACGTCCACATGCGTTTGCAATGTCACATCTCGGAGAACAGGCGCAGTTATTCAGACGACTACAGCGATGGATTGTGCAGCAGATCAAAGAGGAAAGGCCTGGGGCGCATTATATCAGATTTCATTTTCAGTTGAGGCCCTTCATTCATTTCTGACATTTACAGTTGGATCGGTGTGCCCCCTTTTTCGAGGCCTCTTGGCTCTCAGTCTGCACTGAGGCCCCACCAGCCACTCTTTGGAAAAACCCGGTGCATCTGACTTGCATTGCCTGGCTCAACTTGTGTGTTCTGTTTGGCCCGTGCCGCAGGAGGAGGAGAGCGGGCCAATTACCAGCTGCCGCTCCGAGACCGATATGATGTCATCCTCCCCGCTCCGCCATAACAGGCTGCAGATGAGAGGGGCCGGGCCTCTCGGCAGCCTTATTCACTTAACGAAAAAAGCAGGAAAGCATAAAAATAAAAAAAATAAAATGGTATTGAATGTCCCTCAACATTAACATTTTTCTTCATCTCAACTCACTTATTATCCATTAAAGTAGCCCATAATGCATCACAGCCTGTTAGGAGCGCAACAGGCTGGAGATAAATAAGATAAGAGCACCTTGTTTGAATAACACTGATAGCGGCCCATGTGAAAACAGTGGTAACGCCGTTGCGCTTTTAAGGCCCCGTGCAATTCACAGAGGTGAGGCGGAAATGAGGTTTCAGAACAGACAGAACCTTCTATGTGTTATCAACACCGCCCCACCCGTGAGGAAAATCACCTGCGTGATGTAGTCTGCTGTGCCCTTTTTTTTCTCCCTTTCGAAGTGACACTCCCTCGTTCTTTGGAGAGCCGCAATCAGCCAGCCGTGACCTCATGTATCAAAGGAGAGTTTAACAAGTACGCAGGCAGAGAAAGACACTGAGATACAGCCCCATGCACTCGTTCGCTCGAAAACACATGTATGCTTGCAAAAGAAAAACTCTGGAGACTACTTAAGTGCTATCCCAGAAGGCCTTGCATTTCCGAGGAAGTCTTGAAGCCACATCAGAGAATCCGAAGGGGCCTGTGGGCTGCAACAGATCTCCTCTCATTTCCCCACATACTCCATCTCCAACACCCAACAACCACACACTACGTATAGACTCTGGAGAGCTGATAGCAGACCGCAGCTCCGAGTATAAACAAATGGCAGCTTACGTGTGCCCCCGCTGCGATTTTTATCTGCATGAGAAAAGAAGAATGAAGTCACACAATGCCATTGAGGAAAGAGGTTTACCTGGAGAACAAAACTGCCCAAAGTCATTCTTGTGTTACAGATAAAGGAAGCTGCAAGTTATGTGTGAAATGCGAAAATTGCAGCATTATTTACTGATGCTATTCACACTGACAACGTGTAGGAAGACTTCCTGCACGTTGTTATGATCTGCAGTTAGAGGTTAGCATTGTTTTAGCTGTGTGTGTATTCAGAAAGGACCGTTTTGGTTTCGGAGAAGGATTTTGATTGGAAGCTACGGTCGCGCTCGCGGCGGCTTTGTGATGCTAACATGCACGCGATAACAAGGCGATTGTTGAGCGGGTATAATGTTTCCCATGTGTAGCGTCTTATTTAGCGTGTTAGCATGCTAACAGTTGTGAATTAGCTCTAAAAAACAAAAAGCAGTTGAAACTGATTTGGTTTTGCAGACATTTAGATGTAAACCAAAGAACTGGAGCAATTTAAATGTTAAAATCAAAGTGATTACAAGTCATCCTGATGAGAATAATGAATGAAAGTCTGTACTTGTTGAGATATATCAGTCTGAGCCAAAGCGATAGATTGACCGACCGACCTTGCCATTCCTAAAAGGAATGACCTTTAGTCTTTGATCATTAAATCCCGCTATTATATAAAATAGTTTAGTGTCAACAATCAGCTAAAAGCACCTACGTTTCCCTCATTTCCAAGCACAGCTCTCCCCCGTAGCCCGAGGTGCATTATCAGGAATATCTGTTGGTTATTTGTTGTGGGAGAGAGGGAAAAGGCTTTGACATTAAATTCCACAATAAATCTTCACAAGCCGAGGTTCAGATACGACTCAGGGGAGGGTGGGGTAGCGGCGAGGTCAGGCGCTTCACCTCAGCATGAGGCGCTGAGAAGAATTCGCTTCATACCTTTACAAATGAAAAAGCTAGCGAGTGTAATAATTTACGATTAATGAACGATAACGAGAGGCTGTTTATTATCAGCTGAGTGTGGAGGTTTAAAGGCAATGAGCGTGTAATCGCAACGTCCACAGCTGGAGATCTTTATGGCAATGAGTCAAAACGGGACCCGCTATGTAATTTGAAGGTCTCCAAAGATGACGATGAAGATGCCAAACTGTCAAACTTTTGCTTTTTTTTTGCTTTAACCCTCCTGTTACCTTCAAATTGAATACACATGTTTACCCTTGGGGTCAATTTGATCCTAGCAATTAATTACAGAAAATTATTAGAATTAATATTGTTTCCCAAGTTTAAGTGTCAGGTACTTTATGTTTGTTTGTTGACTACCTAAATAGCCCTTTAAATTAATTTTTAAAAAGCCCCCTGATACATCCAGAATACCTGTTCACGACTATGGCGAAATATGCAGATCACCATTAAAATCTTACTGGTTGACTTAAAATTGGAAAGAGATATCTTTTTTTTGCTTGAAGGGTCCATCTCACTATATTGTCGGGATTGAATAAATGGAAATAATGGTGGAGATTGTCAGGTTTGAGGCTATACGGATGCAGCTTCCACCCATCGTGCAGAACGGAGGACGACTCGACTGTCTGCAAACATGATAAACGACCGCAGTCGTCCAGCGGCCTCTCATCCTCTGTCGTGATGGGCTGCCTCCTCTCGGTAAGAAGACCTCTACCTTGTCAATTCGTCTTTGGGGTCTCCGCCATAGAGACTGTGTGAGCTATGCGCCGCATCGCATTCCTCTGCCATCCAACCTCTGTCCTGCCTGGACTTTCCCACAGAACCCTAAACCCTGTGAATGAGAGTGGGCCTTTGTTTCAGGCATTTTTCATCCTGATCCCAGCAACTTCCCCATGGTGGAATGCAACAGGAATGCCAGAGCCAGCTACCTGGCATTAGAGAGTCTTTGTGCGGAAATAGGAGAGGCCGAAGGAGAGAGCAGGTCAAAGAGGTTTGACAATGGATAGCTCACTTCTCAAGGTGCCCAACCCCATACTGCAAAGCGAGAGAACTTCAGAACCCGGGTGAAGTTGCCAAAACATGACAAGGTGCAACAAGAAAAACTCGGAAATAAACGACGCAATTTTGAAGTTTTGGTATGAGCTCTTCCTTCTCCTGTCAGGATTTTCTCCTACTGTACAAATCATTAACTGGAGCACCGATGGCGCAACTGATTGGCATGCATGCACAAGCACAGCTGAACTGTGTGTCTGCAACAGTTAACAGGCGGTCTCATGAGAGTTGGAACGGTGAGGCAGCGGTTTGCCTCAAGGTGTAATTCCATTCATTCTTGCATAGTGAGAGACAGGAGGAGGATTTTTTTTCCTTTTTTTCAATTGAGGGACGACATTAAAGATTAGGATTTATTACGACGCTATCTGATGAGGTTTGATCCCAACGGGTCACAACAAGAGTTCATTTGACCGACGTTCCGATTGAGACGCGTGCGTAAGCGCCGCACGAGCAAAAAAAAGAAGAATAAACCACGTATCGCGTCGTACATGTTGTGGAGGCGAGCGAACGCGGGTGGTGTACATGTCGGAGCAGGAGCTTTTTTCTTTTTCGAGGCGGGGACGCTCACACACACACACACTGGGAGGCAGACGGTTACTGAAGTGAAGCCATTTCACCTGTAATTCGAGCAGCTGGGCTTCCTGAGACGACGGTTGATCTTCTCATGGATCCCCAGTATGATGATAAGGAGCTGAGATAAGGCGCTAACTGAAGGGTAACGACAGAGCCGTGGAGAACAAGGGTGGGGCGTCAGGTCATATATCCCCTGCATGTCACGACCACAATTACCGAGGGGGGGGGGGGCCTCGGCTCACCTCCTTTGAGAACCGACATCTGTACCGTGCCGCCAGACTCCTTCTCGGTTGGGAAGTCAGATTCATAACAAATATAAATAACCTGAAATATGACTGAGAAACGAATACGTATCATTAGCCACTAATTGGCACTGTCACTTTTTGAGCCGACCCAAATGAAAGTGAATCATCCGGTCCAAACCAAACCAGATTTCAACTGCGCTTTTTTCTCTTCGGTTCACTTATAGCCGTTTGACTGTTTGACTGTTCGACGTCCCATTTTTCCTTGAAGACTCGGCAGATGTTGTATTTATTACGCTCAGACCGCCAAGAATCTCGGGGAGGACAACCGAACACGTAAAGAGAGGCAAACGTTGTGTTGACCAGACTCCCCTTCTCCCACCAGAGAGGAGATTATTTGAACTCACTGGGGAAAGATAAGGCTTTCTTTCCTCCACGCAGCCACTCATACTACAAATTCCAGTGAGATCACCACAATATATCACAGGCCGATGTACGTGTTAACACCTGAAGCTCAGGAACACCGCTACGACATCAATATGAGACGTTTTGAAATTTACGTTGAGCGCCACGGGGTCACGAAACATTTTAATTATGCAGGATTTTATTTTTTAGCAAGAAATATGCAAATACATTCTCATGTCTGTGTTCGTTTATCTGGTTTCATATATATTAGAGGAACTATTCAAGTTCTTGTTTGCTATATACAAAAGGCAGATTTCACCATGTTCACCTTGGCCTGGACTTTGGACACACGGAGAAGAGAATCATTTCCTATTTGAAATGTCTATATGTGACCAAAGGATGGCTGTGTGTGCTCAGCTGGTTTGCCACCCCGGAGGGATGGAGAGATATGCTGTTGGATTAGGTTATGCAGGATAAGAGGGGCAGTTAGAAAGGGTCTCGGTTTGAACATCTCCATCTCATAGGGGAGCAATTCCTGCAACAACAAAAAAACAACGTTAACGGACGAGAGCAGCCGCCATTCGCAATCTCATTCGTGAGCAGGAAAAAAAGGGGAACCGTGTCGAGACGTTGCATGAATGAGTCGACTTCCCTTTTTTTTTTAGGACCGTGCAAACAAAAACCAGAAGATGAATGAGTTAAATCCTGAATGAAATTGGGCGCTGCGTTTCCAAAATGCACCCAGAAGGACGGCTAATCTCGCTTTCTGCTGCAGAAACTACTGCGTAATATTGGTTTTGGGGGTTGCCCAGTTATGGCCGCATGGCCCCCAGGACCTCGAATGGGTTGCGGTGATCCACACTTTCTCAAAACACCTTTTATTGCCTGTTTTTATCCTGCCTCTGACTCCTCTCAGGGCCCACGAGCGATAACACAGCCGAGGCCCCCCATCCAGTAGGCCTACCCGGAGCCCACATTGGCGGTTTGTTTGGCTAACAGCTAACAGCTAACGCATCTAGCAAGCGCACACACTGCTGCAGGCTCTCTCGGCAACTCAGCTCAGTGACTTCAATTGAGTTTTTGCCAAGACTGTATGGCGGGGCTTGGACTCGTTTGCCTGTATTCGTTGCCACTTGTTTTTTGTGTTTGAATGAAGTGTGTTTTATGACACCTCGCAGCCTCATGGTGTCTAGACGGGGGAGGGGGGGGGAGCCAATTGTGGGTTGTATTCATTCAATCACACAATGCAGCAGGGGTCGTTGCAGACACACCCAGCGGGGGATTTGCACTCTTTTGAGTTCATGTTTTTGTTTTATGATATGAAATTTCTTTTTTATGTATGTATGTAACCAAACTGCTGCAAGGCCATAACAATTAATAAAAAGATCTGCATCGCTGATTCACAATTTTGAAAAAAATAATTGTTATAACAAAGATGTTTTTCACTTTATAACAACCTTATTTTCACATTATTTTGTACATGGCGACATGTAATTCCACGGCCAAGCATATAATTGATATAACAAGAAACTCATGCTTGAATAGCTGTGCACGGAGAACAGCTAAATTGAGGAATGTGGCTCATTTACATGGTTTGATTTTTCATGCTCGGGTGGTGACATGTCATGAAGCGCTAGCGTCATAATAAGATAAACAGGACACGTACACCACAGAAATGTATGATTTCCATTAAAAACTGCATGTAAAACTTCTGGAACTACAATAAAAAGAGTGGTGAACTACAAATAGAAAGGTAGTGTGGGAATGTTGACTTTATTATAGATAAAGTAGATGGACACACACCTAGTGCAGTTTCTTATACCATACCATCCGGTTGAAATGGACAAGCCAGCTGAAAGAGCACATATTTTAATGTGAATAATGCTAACATGCTTGTATTAATATTCGCCCTCTTTGCAACTTTTTAATTAGCAATTTGTACAAGAGGGCTATTCTTTGATAAATTACATATTGATGATTAATATCAAGAGTATAGGGCTGGAATACTGTGCTGGCTGGCTGTCACTTGCAAAAGAATTCAAGCAAAAGCACTTATCTACGCCAGAGAAATCCTCCACACAAGGGGAACATTTCGGAGTTCTCAAATAGCCAAATTCCATTTATTCTCGGTGCATCAGCGGTGTGCTCACCTAGTAACTGGTAAACACACATCAACAATGACGAAAGAAGCATTAATGAATCTTGATATATTCCCCAAAGAAAACAGTTTTAAGTGTTGCCACACTGCAAAGCCCGAGGAATATCATCAAAGCATGTGCGTGCCCACCGGGACGACGTTCACACCATATATCTGTTTTACTTTTTTATTGTGCCAATCGCTATCGCTGCTGGCACAAAGAACGATGTGTCAAAACAATGGAGCATGAGGCGTCCTTGGCCGACCGGCTAACACCTGATTAAGATGAAGAGCTAAAAAACCAAATGGCAGAGATTATGATCGGCCATAAAGTGTCTGAGTAAGTGCATCCAGGGGCCAGAGCTCACCTGCGAACAATAGAAAACACAGAGGGAAGAAACGAAGCCGTCCAGACGTGCAGTCAGACTTTATTCGCGTGGCCTTGGGGTGCGCGGCTGCCTGTGTCCCGCCGTTGCATTGTTCCCGCGTGTGTTGTGATGTTCGTCAGTCAGGGCGGTGCCGGGCAGGTGCTCGTCTAACGTCTACTTGACACATATAACATTAATTATAAATCAAAAGCCGATAGAACGGTGCGCTCTTTGATGTTTCTCTTTAACGTTTCAGTTGGCCTACTTGTTCACAATCTGGATAATGGAGATGCATAAATAGTAAGTGTGCCTTTGATTTGACATGTCTCCTGCACTGTGTTGAAAGGTAACTAATCCGCTTGATAACAAATAAAATGTGATGCCGCACACAGATAAAACTACCCAACTGTCAGATGACTCGACTAGCTAAAGCTAACATAGTAATGATGATAATTTAAAGCATTTAGAGCCTTTACTTTAGTAAAAGCACAAATACCATAATGTAAAATTAGTTTGTTATCAGTAAAAGTTCCGAGTTATAAGTGAAAGTACATCAGCTGTCAGCAAAATGGAAGAATCGAAAGTAAAAGCACTCAACGTGCACAATGGCCTCTTTCTCAGTGCCATCATCATTTGTGCATCATATTACTGGAAATACTTTTTTTTCAGTCTGCATTTTTGCAAAATTGCGGATATTTGCAGGTTCTGCGGTAACAAGAGTTAAATAAAATATTTAGGTTGTGCCCCAGAAAACCAAAACATTAAGCTGAGGGATGCTAAAGCGCAGAGTAAAAAAAAAAATCTGAGCACTCACTTCTCAATCAGAGGAGGACGATACCCCCCGGTCAGAGAGCTCGGCCCGGTCAGAGAGCTCGGCCTGTGTCGCGAGGCGACGAGATGACTGAGCGTGAGGCCCGCTGCCCGTGGCACCGTGCAGACATGTTCCATTCTGTCAGAGCTCTGCGGCTCATCGGCACCGTTTCACATGGTCCCCCCCCGACTGTTGGCCCAGCGAGTGGGAACTTAAAGAGGCTCCGCTGACAGCCTGTTCCGAGCATTCGAGCACTGTGGCTTCGATGGCGACATTTAACCTTTTTTTTGCAGACAGAGCGGGCTTTTTTTAGTGTGTGTGTGTGTGAGAGTGCGCGTTCATTGTGAGCTCAGGTGGTTGAAGATGTGCTGGTGTTATCAATAGGAGTGATAAACATTCAGGTGTTTCATTACAAATCAGTTTCTGTACCTCCTATTAAAAAGTCTGCAGGTCGTGAGAAAAAACAACACATGAAAGAAGAGTTTTAAAAAAAATGTTGGCAGCCCAAATGAGAAAAAACTTAATTGATCTTCATGGGTGTCAGATATATTACACACCAGTGTCAGGAAAATGAACATTGACTCCAATAGCAGGTATTTCCCCCCAAACAGTGAATACCTAAGCTAAGCATTCTTTTCAGCCCCCCACACTGAGTGTGTTCACAGTGTGTGTGGTCTGAGGTTGGAAAACCCATCAGTGTGTTGAGTCTTCGTCGCCACCTGCTGGCGGTTGTCAAAAATGACTGTGTTAAAGAACAATCTAAATGAGCTCCGAAGAAATCATATATCCAATAAAAAAAAATACAATAGATTACGTCAAGCAAATACATGTTAATACTCCAATATTGCGCCACAACCTCGGGTATAATTCATCCATCCACTCAGCCAGAAGGTTCCTGTTGCTGTCCGTCCTCTTGCGTACCTCTTCTGAACATTAACATATATGCTGTGTGTCTGTAAAAAAGATAAGAAAAAAGACAATGAACCGGCTTGCAGACTGAAATGTACAAAACAAAGTTATTCTTCTACGAGTTAGTACTGAAAATGTGTAAAAAGGAACACGAGTTTCAGACAAACAAACATTTTCTGAAAGCTGCAGACAAGACAACCTGACAGACACGACGGATGTCCTCTGCTTGTGAGTTTAACAAGTCACAACAAGACCTTTTGTCTTTAATCTTCAATGAGAAGCGGACAATCGGGCTTTGGCTAAAGATCTGAAGGTCTTTCCGCAAGTTAAAAAAAAAGATCAAACCTGCCTGATGGCAGCGTGAGTCACGCATGAGAGGCTTTAAATCAGTGGTCGCCAACCCGTCGATCTCGGAGACGTTCCCTGTCGATCTCCAAAATAAAATGAAAATAAATTCAGAAACACATTGTTCCTTGTTTTCGAACATTTTCTGAAGTGTCTTCTGAAATGTTTTCTTTCTGACTGGAAGATTGACGTCAGAAAAGATCTCCGCCTGATTCATGAACGCCTGAAAACGGGTTCGCTTACACAGCCGTGTTGTCAGCTGTGCTCCCCGAAAGAGGGGAAGTACCACTACAGGTGGGGCGCAGGGGGAAATGCAGAAAGACCTTTATTGATAACTTCACATATTACAAGCTCAAAGTACACCGACATAAAACTAAGTCATCAATAAATAAATGTTGAAATGCCTGTACCTTCGTGTACATGTTTACGTTACGGCATTAACAGGTTACGCCTGCGCATGCGCGACAGCCGAGATTCTTGGCGACTTGCCAGGTCTTACCTCCGTGAGTTGGGCTTTTCTGCTGTTGTCCTTCAAAACAAAAGCTCAACATTGAGCTTTTTTTTCATGTCTGATTGAGCAATCTGGTTTACTTGAAAGTGATTGCAATTGCATTTATTCTATTATTTGAAAAGGGACAGATGCAGGAGTCACAAATGGTGATTCTCATATTTATTATTATGAAAATTATTTAAATCTGAGGATGTCTGTAGAGCTGATGTGAACGTAATCACCAACGGTGTGAGTTCAGAACCAATCCCAGATGAGAAAACTTTCATCAATACCAATTTTGCCCCGAAAAACTCGTCAGTGGAGTTGAGAAAATCACCAAATCAAAGACCAGGAGCTGGATTACTGACACAGCTGACAGACTGCCTCAGACTGGCTGTCTGTGATTATGAACTAACTACAAGCTCACAGACAGAGTTCAGTCACAGCCATAACACTGACTGGAGTCACATGGCTTGATGGCCTTGTGATCACAGAGCTGAACTTCCATGAGTTGCATTGACTGATCATGTTGTCAGTGTTGTGTTGTAATTGGATTAGATTCAATTCATTGTCATTTCTAAAGTACAGGTACAGAGGCAACGAAATGTAAATAAATACAACATTTATATTGGTAGTTCATCCAGCTGCTCATTGCAAATGTGTTTTTTCTTGTTCATATTGTGTGCGGTTAACAAATATCTTACTTGTTATATTACACTTAAATTCTGTGTTCCTGGTCACATCAATTTGAACGCTGGACCAAAATGACAATTAGGCCAAATAAAAAGTCATAAGTCCAGTCTGGACAGTCGTTTTCTCTCAACGCCTCAATAGGTAGATCTTGCCGTCATGAAGGCGGAGGTCAGGGATCTTGGGCTCAAAAAGGTTGGTGACCACTGCTTTAAATGTTATTCATAAAAATCTTAAAACTCTGGAGGCCGGTTTAAGAGGGCTATAATGAAAATCACTTTTTTGGGGGTGGGTTAGTTTGTGATGGAGGAAATCGTTACTGTATTCCACATTTTCTGAAAGTGAGACAATTGTATAGATGAGGCTGAACACAGACAACTGGAGTTGTTAATGTGAGAAGAAATTAAAAGTTCTCTGTAGCCTATTATGCTCAGAGTATGCTTTTGCATATCTTCCTTCCTGCCAAATCGTGTGCCTAAATAAGAATATGATGGATAACAGGGGCACCGCGACAGAGCCCTGAGGCACTCCACGGTTACATTAAACCAGGGAGGAGGAAGAAGCAGCCATCTTTATTATTAGCAAACTTAGCCTAGCATAAACACAGAGCCGTACTAGCTGTTTAGTGACAAGCACGCTAAGAGACATGAAAAACCTGTGTTGAAGATTACCTGCAACGTCCTCCATATGTGCTCTGCACGTCTTCCCAGGAGGCCTATGTGTTGGAAAGTGGAAACAAAATGAATCGCATTTGCAACCCAAACAAATTATTATGATTACACAACAATCCCTCAAGAAGAAGTGGAGTTCTATTTCATCCTTCCTGACTGCCAGAGGCGGTGCTTAGCACTGGATATCTTCCGTCTTGCGCATAGCAGGTCGAGTATTAATAACGACAAAGTCACCCGTGACCTCGGATGACCCGCCCACCGGGTATAAGTTCCGGTGTCATCCCGAGATCAGTTCTTTTTCATCTTCTCGCATACGCAGGCTAACGGAATTACTACGTTAGCATCAGCTAAAGCTGAAGTTTAACTGAAGCTCGTCGCGGGGAGCCTTGTGACCAAATGGTCGGAGTTGCGATCCGTCGCCCTCCAAAGGCTGCGACGAGCTCTCCTCCGAGGAGGAGGACGTTGCGTTCTCTATGGCGGTCCGTCGAGGCGGACCGGAGAACGCACAGGTTTTTCTCGGTCTTCACCAGAGCACCTTCACCGCGAAGCTTCAATCGGGTGAGATCGAATACAATTGCTGTCTATGACGGCATATCCCACAGGAGCAGAGCTCTCGTTCCTGCTAACTGTGTGCTATCGAGAGCGCGTCCGCTCGGTGTCGCCAGGCTGCTACACTGGCGCGACCGGCTCTCTGTAGCGGTGGGATAGCGTGTGTGTTGACTTTGGTAGCATTGCCGCCGTGCATAGCTAGCAGAGTGTGTCCACTCAGGCTAACGGAGCCTACGCTAAATCCGACAGCTACTTCCTGTTCCACAGGACCTCGGCCCAAGTAGCGGAGTGCTCTCGCGCAGGCTACTGTTGGGCGATTTACACGCTAACGAGCGCGTCTGCCTGCTCTGCTGCTGGACTGCACACTGCTACACTGCTACACTGCTACCGGCTTCCAGTGAGCAGAGCGTCCCGCTCAGGCTCACCGGGGGGACGCTAAGGAGGCTATAAGAATAAGAAGAAGAATAAGAATATACACTTTTATTAATCCCTAAGGGGAAATTAGTTCTCTGCATTTAACCCATCCTTAGTTATTAAGGAGCAGTGGGCTGCGGTGAAGCGCCCGGGAAGCAACTGGGGTTCAGTGCCTTGCTCAAGGACACTTGACTTGCAACTAATGGGGAGAGCGGGGATCGAACCCACAACCCTGCGGTTGCAGGACGGCCCTCTTACCCCACTGAGCTAAAGCCGCCCCACTGAGCTAAAGTCGATACTGATGCATACTGCACATGTACCTCCATGACATCGCCGCTGTTGCAGCTAGCAGAGCGTCTCCACTCAGGCCAACTAATGCCACGCTAATGCTGACAGCTACCAGACGAGTGAAGTGTGTCCTCACTCACTAGAGCATGCTGTTTTCTGATCCGTGCTCACGGGATCAGCGTCTACAGTAGCGCAGAGCTCTCGCTCAGGCTTACTGGGAGGACACCAGTAAGTACAGTGGTCATAGTAGTGGAGAGGGTCCTCGAAGAGACCTGCCCTCTCACTACGACTGTTTCCACAGGACCTGCTCCCCCGTAGCACAGTGCTTTCGCCCAGGCTACTCGTGGGATGCTTGTAATTACAGCTACTGTACTAGTCAAGCGTGTCCTCACTTCCTCTCTCTAGAGAGGCTGTTCTCTAGACCGCTTTCTAAACTGTCTTCACGGAACCCGTTTCCACAGTAACAGAGCGCTCGCTTAAGTTTACTGATAGGACACCAGTAATCACAGCTACTGTATTGAAGAGGTGTCCTCGCTCTAGACGGACTGTCTCTGTCCTGCTCGACAGGACCTGGGCCACAGTAGCGGAGTGCTACTGCTGCGACCCTAGCTGCTACAGCTACCGTACTAGTGAGGCCAGTGGTGGCTGATACCCTCACTAGACGGGCTGTCTCCGTCCTGCTCCACAGGACCTGGGCCACAGTAGCGGAGTGCTACTGCTGCGACCCTAGCTGCTACAGCTACCGTACTAGTGAGGCCAGTGGTGGCTGATACCCTCACTAGACGGGCTGTCTCCGTCCTGCTCCACAGGACCTGGGCCACAGTAGCGGAGTCCTACTGCTGCGACCCCCAGCAGCTACAGCTACTGTACGAGTGAGGGCAGCGTTACGCTCTCCCCTCACTAGACGGGCTGTCTCTGTCCTGCTCCACAGGACCTGCGCTGCAGTAGCGGAGTGCGCTCGCTCTAGCTCCTGCTAGGACCCCAACAGACAGGTCAGGTCAGCTCCAGGCCAGCCGACCAGTTGCAAGCGCCGGCTAGGAGCCGCAGGGGCTCCCCTAGCAGTTCAATCGGGCATGCTAGCTTATAGAGTAGGTCTGCTGACCGCAGAACTAGCTCAGATAAGTCGCCACCCTAGTCTTCAGGGTCATTCCCGGCCCTGCCGCCTTTTCAGTCTCCCCTCCAGAGACTATCTGAGGGGTTACCATCTTACGACAGATCACCGAACCCCGGCGTCCATGCAGGACATGGCCAAATATGGCCTCCGTCCCATGCCATCCATTGAGCTGACTATCGCATCCATCGGTTTTTCCCCAAGGGGACTCCGAGGCCGGATGACCGGTGCCCTCGAGCCCAGTCGGTTCTCAGGTGACCATTTTACCGTGCTTACTACACGGTAACTCCCCCTCATATGTCATACTTGACTACAGCCTCAGTGATGCTTCGCTGCAGGCATTTACACTTACGTCAAGAGAACCTGGGCGCCTAATGCTCTCCAGGGTTCAGACCAGCTGTTTGGCCGGCGCAGGCACCCTTGTCGGAGGCATGTAGGAACAACCTCCCTACTGTCCCAGTGAAATCAGGGGACCTGCTCTATAGGCGCAGCAGCGCACGGTGCAAGCCGGTTAGACCAGGCAGCAGTTATCTGGTCTTCGCAGGACCGTGTCCACACCCCGCAGACTCGGGGGCGCCACGTCTTGACTTTCTCATGCTGAGCACAGCAGACATCCTTCGTGTGGTCTCCAGAGGAGATCGGCTCATGTCTGTCGACTTAAAGGAGGCCTTTTGTCAGGTTCCTAGAATGCTTCACAGACGGTTGCTCTGTTATGCTTTCCAAAGCCGTTATTCCCAGGCTTCTTCCATGTGGACTTCCCCAGGAGTTTCTACAAAAGGCGTTACTGCCGCCCTGCAATCACCAGGGCATGAGGAAACTGCCATCCTGGACAATCTGGCTGATATGTGCGCCATACCCATTTAGGGCCACACAGTGCATTACTTGCACTCTCTCACGCCGCCGGTTGGGCCTTCGTGAACAAACAACTGTCTGAGCCATTCTCAGAGCATAACCTTTATTGGTGTAGCTCTAGATGCAGCCACTAAGCGGGCCTGGCCGTCACTCAGACAGGTGAACAGCATCCTCTGCAGCCTTCCCCTCTCTGAGGGGGCAGATGGCTGTCTTTTATCCTCTCTTCTTGCCTATCGGGTAAATTGACAGCAGCATCAGCTGTCTTACACTCTTTCTCACGCTGCCCGGTTGGGCCTTCGTGAACATAAAGAGTTTTCTGAGCCATTCTCGGAGCATAACCTTCATTGGTATAGCTCTAGATGCAGCCACTAAGTGGGCCTGCCCGTCACTCAAGCAGGTAGGTACTCTCTGAGGGGGCAGGCAGTGGTCTTTTATCCCTTTTTTCCTTGCCTATCGGGCAAATGCTTGGGCTGCTGTCGCGGCGCCCTTCGCATGGAGGGCCTAACAGCCTTCGCCAGGGGCCACAGGCACAAGATGGGGGTCACAGTGGTGCCCTCGGCTCTATCCCCGTAGAGGGTGAGAGCATACCCGTCAGAGGGTATCCCCAGGGAAGGGGTCCGCCCCACCGGGAGGTCGCCACAGCAGACTCCCGCCTCTCAAGGTGGGGCGCAGTCTGGCGGTACAGGACTTCCAGAGGACAGTCTATTCGCGACACTTGGGTCTGGAGCCACAGGCCATGCACCTAGCGCTCAAACAGTTCCTGCCATACTTGGGAGGGAATATGTACTTGTTGGGCGAGACATCGCCTCAACCACATGTTGGCTTGAACCTCCAGGGGTCTCTAGGGCTGCAGAGCTGCTACGGAGCTCCCGTGCCCTTCTGACTTTTCTTACTCCGGTAACCCTTCACCTGACCAATTGTCGGGCGAGGTAGCGACCAGGAGAACGGAACCAGGGCGTTCCCCACATTTCCGCTGATCTTGCCAACGACTCGGGGTCTTCAACAGGGCCACCAAATTTTGCTGGTGGCCCCCTTGCCTCCAGCCAGGACTTGGTTCCCCTGGCTGCACAGACTTCGCTGTGAGACGCCACGGTGCCTCGCTGACATGCGGGACCCCTAGCACAGCTAGATGGTGGGACCTGCCATCCCGATCCCGGCCGTGCCCAACAAAGGGCTTGGCCGCAGGACAGCAGAAGCAGCTGAACAGGATCAGTCCAAAGGACTATTCTAAACGCCAGAGTGCTATCCGTCTACAAGACATGTGCAGACCGAAGCCGCTTCCCGACCAGCGGACGGAGGGACCCAGTACGGTGCCTCGTGCCTACGGTACTCACGCCTCAGTCATCCCTTCTAGTTAAGGGCATGTCTGCCTCTATCCTGAGGGCCTACATAGCTGCCATTTCATGGCAGCATGCTAAAGCCGACAATGATGCGGAACAGCCACAAGCTGGTGTCCCTCTTCATAAGGAGGGCCTCAGTGACTATCCCCTGAGCCCCCCCCCCCCCCGAGGGCTCCTCCAGGGGACTCGCCCGTGGTACTGGACACCCTATACTTGCCTCCCTTCGAACCCTTGGCAGAGGCAGAGCTGTGGTTGCTGTCGGCAAAGACCTTTCATCCTTGCCATAACTGCGGCAGAGCAAGTAGGCAAGCTACACGCCCTGTCGGTCAATGAGCCTTGTCTGAGGGGAACTCAGATGGCTCGGGTGTCACACTGAGGCCTAAAGCAGTGGCTTCCCCGAAAGGTGCTGGCACGCTCGGGTCTCAACCAGCCTGTCCAGCCTGCACAGCTTGACCACCATAACTAGTCAGTTAGGGTGGATCTAAGAAGGGCTATGCCACTGCAGAACAGTGCCTGTTCCACTAGATAGTGGAGGCCATTGCCTGTGCATAGGTGGTGAACGTCCGTGCTCTGCCATCCAGAGCAGGGTGTTCTACCAACAGCGTTCCCACATCACGGGCGACCCTGAGAGGTATGCCCGTAGGGAATATAGGTGCATATAACAGCCTCAGGGGCATCGTTGCGCACATTCACCAGAGACTACAGAGTGAACGGGAACACCCTCCATGCATTGCAGGTGGTTCTCCGTCCAAATCCTCTGCTTGAGTCATATGAGGTAGTTTCCTTGGGATTCCTCGTGACTCTGTTGATATAAGTCATCCAGTGCTAAGCACCGCCTCTGGCGGTCAGGAAGGATGAAATAGAACGCAAGTTACGTATGTAACTATGGTTCTATGAATCCTGGATGACCGCCAGAGTTCTTAGTCACTCGGAATCTCGTGAGTTCGCGAGAAGATTCCGTAGAACTGATCTCGGGATGACACCGGAACTTATACCCGGTGGGCGGGTCATCCGAGGTCACGGGTGACTTTGTCGTTATTAATACTCGACCTGCTATGCGCAAGACGGAAGATATCCAGTGCTAAGCACCGCCTCTGGCGGTCATCCAGGATTCATAGAACCATAGTTACATACGTAACTTGCGATTTAAAGCTATTTTTCCCTTTCCCTGATAGTTTTAAGGAGGAAACCTTCAACGATTTCAGATTGGACATTTCACAAGGCATGTGTCTTTTTATACTTCAAATTTAAATTTAAGGGAGGAATTAAAATTGATATTAATACAGAATAATTTATAATTTATATATGCTCTTGAACAGGCAAACCAAGCTCTGGCTTAGATGTAGGGTTGATCACTATTTAGCATCAGCCGCCCGGCATGCTGGGTTGCAATCTGCAGCCTCGCCACTAGATGTCGCCACATCCTTCTCTCTAGACCCTAAAGACGTACCGTATTTATGCCAAATCTACATGGGAGCTTTCATGCCTGTACATTGTGATTGAATATGAAGCGTTGACATATATTTGTATGTAATATTTAACAAGTACAAGCCAGAAAAAGATTGGACGTACCTCTTTGATGTAGCTATCATTAGCATAGTACCAACGCTGGCTCCCACGCTGACGAACGTAGGCAGTATAGTGACCATACATTGCATATCCAGAGTGCACGACCACTGCATGCAACGTGTACTTGCAGTCGATCTGGAAGGACAAACAAAGTTGTTTGAAAGAGACAATGTGAAGATATTATTATTATCATAATTGTTCTAAGTACCTGTTTAAACTCTGACGAGAACGCTTCTTTGACGGTCTCAGAGAAGTCAAAGGTTTCTGGAAAGGTCACCGCGCAATCGAGTTTTTGGGTGAAACCGCCGCGATTCCGAAACCTTTTCAGGTGCACGCACAGGATACGAGGCAGGGAGAGCAGTTTGAAAGCCTGAGGAAGAAGAAGATGTTTCAATGTGGCGGTTCAAACTTTCTGGGAAGCGTTTCACTCCTCACCTGTTGAGACGGAGTTTTCCTTCCACATGTTGCACAAAAGCAGCAATCGATCCCCCTCAGCTCCTGATGCCGGAAGAAGGAGGTCATGCAGTTCTCCTGGAAAAAGTTCATGGAAAGAATAAAGGCTACTTCTTAGTTTGACTTCAAGAAAGTTTACAGGAATTGTTTGACAGTGACTTTAAGCACACGCCTGACCATTGAATGTGTCGCGGCAGCCAGTTAGCTTAGCTTAGCATCAAGACTGGAAACGAGGCAAACAGCTAGCCTGGCTCGGTTAGCACCATAATAAACCTAATAAACAGATAATTAAGTTATAGGTGATATTCTGGGCTATTTCTTATATATATAATTAGTGGTCACAACATAATTTAAATGAAAAATCACATACCAGCACTTCAAAATATCACAATTGAACGTGTTATAGTCTTATCATTTCCTGTAAAACCACAACTTGTTAGTTTCTCACTTCTGTGATTGTATTGATTTAATAAGAAATGTTTTATTAGTTTGCATAATAGGTGCTGGAAATATTGATTTAGTTTCCTGCATGCAGAGCAAGGCGATGTGTTTTCTGTGCTTATGCTACGGTAACCAAAGCTAACCTAGTTCATCATTTACATGCGGTAACGTCGATCTTCTCATTTAATTTTGGTTAAAATAAAAAGCCAATTATATAAAATGTCTTAAAAACAATCTAAAGGAGGGAAAAGAAAGTAACGGCACCAGGGAGTCGTGATCTTCCTTCACGTGCAGAGACAGGCTGAGCATGTAGCTGGTCAGAGTCTGGAAGGAGTTGCACTCCAAACACTGCAGATACGTCTCCAAGGAAATCTTGTACAGATCCTGGATTTCAAGAGCCTGGCAGAGAAAAACAAAATGCTGACGCACATTATGGCTGACGCACACACAGGCGGAGAAATAACGAACATTCAGGATTACCCACCAGAGGTTTGTCGTCCATCTGCTGCTGCATGAAGTTCAAGATGTGGAGGAACACCTCGTCGGCATCGTGCTGCACAGAAACTGCAAAGCATTGTCAGAAGTTGTCAGGTGAACCACATCGGTATTAAAATATTGTGCGGGGGTTTGTTTTTCCTTTACGTCGAATGCGGTTCCCATCCAGAGAGTGGAGGAAGTCGCGGTGAGGCGTCGGCTGAGGGCGGTCGCTCCTCATGGAGGCCAGAACTCTCTTCAGCTGCAGGGGGACGTTACGACCACGACCGTCCGCCCCCACGCCGCCTGCCTCCCACCTAGCGGTGCAATTCATAAACCCTCGGTAAACTTTTTTTAGCACCTGAGAAAAATCCGGATTGACACCAGTGCAATCCCCGCTTTACTTCTCAAATTTGCGGCCATTTTGTTCAATTATTATCAATTGTCATTTTCACTGGAATTAAATAAAGTAAGGGAATATCTGCTGATCTTGCTTGGGAACACTTTATATATAATATATATATATATATATATATATATATATACATATATATATATATGTAAATATATATATATAAGTACATATACATATATAAATATATATTTATAAATATATTTATATATAAATATATATAAATAAATATATATGTATTTTTCTTACTGTTTTTTTACTTTTTATTTGTATTACTGCTCACTACTGTGCACCTGCTACTGTACTCCTGCAATTTCCCCACTGAGGGACTAATAAAGAATAATCTTATCTTATTTTATATATATATATGAATATAAATATATCGTTGATGTGTTCAGACTTTTTGGGTTTTGTTTATCACATGGATTTCATTATTAAATTATTTTTAAGTCTATACACATATTGCAAGGTAATACCGTGCATTCTTTATTGTGGTTTCCAGTGTAAATTGTTGTTGTTTCGTATAATAGATTTCTTTCTAAACTTCTTCTGATGTGCTCTTTTTTCCTGACCAACCAATAAATAGTAGGAAACAGAAAAAGCAATCAATGAAAAAACCCTTTAAATTATACTGAAGCTGTATTTGTTTTAAAAATCAGGTTCATATGGATATGCAACTTAATATTTCTTACTTGGCGAGAAGTTCTCCGACTTCCCAGGTAGCAGAGAAGGTCTGGAGTAACGTGTTCACACAGCAGGACAGATTGTAGTTGGGGAGGCCTCTCATTCCTGTGGCAGACCATCAGAAACATTCAAATAATCCGGTTTGTCAAAACTCAAACCGAACACGTTATCTACGGCCCGCCTACCGTAGCGGCCCCGAGTGCCAGCGGGTGTACACGTGTGAAAATAAAATGAAAAATGTAACAGCAAAGTCCTGAGGCCGAAGGTAAATATAGCTGCAGCGAACGCCTACCTCACTTGCATATTGAATTCAAATAAACAATTACGTCATTTGATAGAAGACAGAGTGAGAAATTCATGTTTGGTTTGTTGACTTAAGGCCGCGTGTACAGGAGATGTTTATTTTACACAGATCCAAGGTCAGTGTTTTGTTTTTCTACGTCGTCGCTGCACACGTGAGGGATTTATTGGTTGTGAAGAGAAAAATAACTGTGTGAAATGCAATAATACGAAGAAATTCACTGAAGAAACCACACACGCTGAGCAAGTAAATGCATCGTTACAGATTGCGGTGGAGCCCGTGGAGATCTTAATTTAGCCATAATGTTTTAACAGCTGATCGTGTGGGTCTGCGAGATCTACACTGCAAACAAATCGCGAGGGGCCTGGAGACCCTCAGAGACTCTCAAAGGAGCTCCAGAGAGTAAACACGCTTTTTTCATTCCCCTGAACATTTGTGAAATATTCCCCCCCCCCCTTTAAAACCATCCTGCTGTGGCCAACTCAGGTTGCCTGAGGGGCAGGTTTTTTGAAAAAATGAAAAAGGTACCAGCTGCATGTGGTGAGGCACCAGTTGCAGGAGGTTTTAGGAGGGCGTCCTATGGCAATGCATCATGTTTATTTTACTGCAAAGGAAGCCTCGAGGGCACTGCATCACATGTATTCCACTGGAGGGGCACCATATGGGTCCTTTATTATGTTTTAACCTCTGGAGCATCAACCTAGAGAGGTACTTTATTATGTTGTATCCTCTGGAGGGACAACTAGGGTACTTTATTATGTTTTATCCCCTGGAGGGGGACCTTATGGGGACTTTATTATGTTGTATCCTCTGGAGGGGCACCCAATGGGTACTTTATTATGTTTTCTCCACTGGAAAGGCACCATATAATATGATATATACCTTTATTCGTCCCACAGTGGGGAAATTTCAAAAATCACAGCAGCGGTGCACATCAGAGCATTAATAAAAATAATTATAAAACACAAAACTAAATACTAAAAAACTAAAAACTAAATACTAAGACTAAATATACAAGTGGAAAACAAAGTAAAGTGCTGAGTAAAGTAAAGTGCTGAGTAAAGTGTTGAGATTGCCAGGATATGGGTACTTTATTATGTTTCCTCCTCTGTAAAGGCAACCTAGAGAGGTACTTTATTGTGTTTTATCCCCTGGAGGGGCAACTAGGGTACTTTATTATGTTTTCTCCTGAAGGGGCAACTCGGGTACTTTATTATGTGTTCTCCACTGAAAAGGCACCGTTTTGGCCATCATTCAAGTCTATTCAGTCCACAACTGCGGTCAACTCAGCCGACACTCGGATCTCCGTGGTCAACTCAGCCGACACTTACATTTCTGTGCACCTATAGACTGATGTTGACGGTAAACGCATTCGATCGGGAGCGCGCGAGGGTTTTGATAAAGTTAGCGGAAGAATTCACGTGACATAACATCCGGTTTTGCAAAGTTAGCGGAAAGAACTACGTGAAACAACATCCGTTTTTCAAAATAAGATGTCGACAAATCATACACTAACATATACAAGTAAACAATTAACTGATTTCGAATCTTTATAGATCGTTTCTGAGATTTAGCTTAAATTATGCTAACATTAAAACTTTTTTACTGTACCAAGGAAGAGTTAATAAAAATAAAACTCAGACTTTTTATGTTAAAAAATTCCTATATATAGATTTCCCCAAGAGTTCCAGGAAATGAATGATGCAGCTGTGTTCAAGACAGTCCTGACTTCCATTATCCTGGAAATCAGACATATCTATGGTCCCAATTGGGAGATATTTCAAATTAAAAGTCCTAAATGTTTAAAGAAATCGGTCATTTCTTTAATGTTTGAAGTGCTTTATATATGTTTTTCCTCATAAGCGTGTGTGAGATTCTGCCTGTGTTTGTATGTATGTGAGTGTCTGTATGTGTGTGTCTGTGTGTGAGAGTGTGTGTCTGTGTGCGTGTGTGTCTGTCATTCTGTGTGTGTGTGTGAGTGTGTGTCTGTCTTTGTGTGTGTGCGGGTGTAAGAGTGTGTGCGTATGAGAATTTGTGTCTGTGTGTGAGTATGTGTGTGTCTCTGCCTGTGTGTGTGTGTACGTATGTGAGTGTCTATGTCAGTGGTCACCAACCTTTTTGAGCCCAAGATCCCTGACCTCCGCCTTCATGACGGCAAGATCTACCTATTGAGGCGTTGAGAGAAAACGACTGTCCAGACTGGACTTATGACTTTTTATTTGGCCTAATTGTCATTTTGGTCCAGCGTTCAAATTGATGTGACCAGGAACACAGAATTTAAGTGTAATATAACAAGTAAGATATTTGTTAACCGCACACAATATGAACAAGCAAAAACATATTTGCAATGAGCAGCTGGATGAACTACCAATATAAATGTTGTATTTATTTACATTTCGTTGCCTCTGTACCTGTACTTTAGAAATGACAATGAATTGAATCTAATCCAATTACAACACAACACTGACAACATGATCAGTCAATGCAACTCATGGAAGTTCAGCTCTGTGATCACAAGGCCATCAAGCCATGTGACTCCAGTCAGTGTTATGGCTGTGACTGAACTCTGTCTGTGAGCTTGTAGTTAGTTCATAATCACAGACAGCCAGTCTGAGGCAGTCTGTCAGCTGTCTGTCAGTAATCCAGCTCCTGGTCTTTGATTTGGTGATTTTCTCAACTCCACTGACGAGTTTTTCGGGGCAAAATTGGTATTGATGAAAGTTTTCTCATCTGGGATTGGTTCTGAACTCACACCGTTGGTGATTACGTTCACATCAGCTCTACAGACATCCTCAGATTTAAATAATTTTCATAATAATAAATATGAGAATCACCATTTGTGACTCCTGCATCTGTCCCTTTTCAAATAATAGAATAAATGCAATTGCAATCACTTTCAAGTAAACCAGATTGCTCAATCAGACATGAAAAAAAAGCTCAATGTTGAGCTTTTGTTTTGAAGGACAACAGCAGAAAAGCCCAACTCACGGAGGTAAGACCTGGCAAGTTGCCAAGAATCTCGGCTGTCGCGCAGGCGTAACCTGTTAATGCCGTAATGTAAACATGTACACGAAGGTACAGGCATTTCAACATTTATTTATTGATGACTTAGTTTTATGTCGGTGTACTTTGAGCTTGTAATATGTGAAGTTATCAATAAAGGTCTTTCTGCATTTCCCCCTGCGCCCCACCTGTAGTGGTACGTTCCCCTCTTTCGGGGAGCACAGCTGACAACACGGCTGTGTAAGCGAACCCGTTTTCAGGCGTTCATGAATCAGGCGGAGATCTTTTCTGACGTCAATCTTCCAGTCAGAAAGAAAACATTTCAGAAGACACTTCAGAAAATGTTCGAAAACAAGGAACAATGTGTTTCTGAATTTATTTTCATTTTATTTTGGAGATCGACAGGGAACGTCTCCGAGATCGACCGGTCGATCGCGATCGACGGGTTGGCGACCACTGGTCTATGTGTTTGTCAGTGTGTGTGTGTGTGTGTGTGTGTGTGTGTGTGTGTGTGTGTGTGTGTGTGTGTGTGTGTGTGTGTGTGTGTGTGTGTGTGTGAAACAATGTATTAGTTTGCATGCATATCAGTGGAAGTTGAAGGGTAAATCATGTTTTATTAACAATTCCCAAATTATTTCCCAGATTTTTCCGGGTAAACATATATAAAGCACCTCAAACATTAAGTAAATTACCGATTACTCGTAAACATTTAGGACATTTACTTTGAAATATCTCCCAATAGGGACCGTAGATATGTCTGATTCCCAGGATAATGGAAGTCAGGATTGTCCTGAACACAGCTGCATCAGTCAATGCCGGGGCTTATGAGGAAAAACATATATAATGCACTTCAAACATTAAAGAAATGACCGATTTCTTTAAACATTTAGGACATTTAATTTGAAATATCTCCCAATTGGGACCGTAGATTTGTCTGATTTCCAGGATAATGGAAGTCAAGATTGTCCTGAACACAGCTGCATCAGTCAATGCCGGGGCTTATGAGGAAAAACATATATAAAGCACTTCAAACATTAAAGAAATGACCGATTTCTTTAAACATTTAGGACTTTTAATTTGAAATATCTCCCAATTGGGACCATATATGTCTGATTTCCAGGATAATGGAAGTCAGGACTGTCTTGAACACAGCTGCATCATTCATTTCCTGGAACTCTTGGGGAAATCTATATATAGGAATTTTTTAACATAAAAAGTCTGAGTTTTATTTTTATTAACTCTTCCTTGGTACAGTAAAAAAGTTTTAATGTTAGCATAATTTAAGCTAAATCTCAGAAACGATCTATAAAGATTCGAAATCAGTTAATTGTTTACTTGTATATGTTAGTGTATGATTTGTCGACATCTTATTTTGAAAAACGGATGTTGTTTCACGTAGTTCTTTCCGCTAACTTTGCAAAACCGGATGTTGTGTCACGTGAATCCTTCAGCTAACTTTATCAAAACCCTAGCGCGCTCCCGATCGAATGCGTTTACCGTCAACATCAGTCTATAGGTGCACAGAAATGTAAGTGTCGGCTGAGTTGACCACGGAGATCCGAGTGTCGGCTGAGTTGACCGCAGTTAATCACTGCCACTAGTGCAATATGAAATATTCGCCCGGAAATACATCAACTACTTCTTTGTTTCCCCTGTGTTAGTTAGTTATGGTTTTATGTTAATACATTTTCCATCTTATTTACATACTGTACAGAAGCAAATCTATTACAGACACCAATACAACGCAGTCCAATACACGCCTCAGAAACAGTGGCAGTAATATACATCGCAGAGTACTTTTGGTAACATTTAAATCACTTACCAAAGTAGCGGTTCAACATATAAAAGTTTGACCACAAACTGTACCGATCCATTGAAACACCCGCACAGACGTCCCCTCGCAGCCTGTGAGTTCACCTGCCGGTCCGCAGTGTGCAGGGAGACTCTGGTGGAAGGTGTCCCTCGTTTCGTTTCACAGTATTAGTCTGTCATCTCAGAGTAAACGTCACCCTCACGTCTACAGCTGGAGGTTCACTTTCGTTTTTGCAGTTCTCCTCACTTTGACGTAAACGAAAGTTAAAAAGTTGTCACGCGCACTGCATCGCTGTGAAATATGAATATACTATCCCACTCTAAAACAATCTAATCTAAGGACCATTCCATCTGGTGTGTTTATTATTTGTTGTAATGTACTTTATCTCACTGGTGTCATTGTTTTGTAATCAAGTTTGTCTTGTTTTGTGTGATCAAATATGTATTTAATTTTCTTGATATGCATATGAAAACAAATAAAATATATATACATACATATATATACCGATATATACATATGTGTGTGTGTCGGTATTAGCATATTTACCATTATTTAAATCTATATCTTTTATTTTGTATGATTATGTACCTGTGCATATATGTGTGATGAGCACATCCTTTCTTTTTCATAAGCATATCAAGAAAATGAAATAAATATATGATATAAGCACATACATATATGCTCTAATTTAAACATACCCAGTATTATAGATTCCCCACAGGAAGTGGGTCTTGTTAAAACACTGTTCAAATCCAAATGACTAGAATCTATTTAAATGAAAACATCTTAAAATATGTAATACTATATATAATAATACAAAAATGCCAGTTGTACATTACAATCATACAAAAGCATACTTTTGATTTGACTCAGAAAACAGTAAAATTGGTGGAAATGTATTTATTCAGAGAAAATAAGTAATTAATATATCTAGTGTTCATTTGATGACATTTTGAAAAGGACTAAACCATATTCTCTACCAACACCAACACAATATTATCAAAATGACAACGGAAAATGTTGTGATGTTCAGTCCTTCAATGTTGTGTTGTTTTTTATTTGTAAATAGTGTGTACTTGTTGCCCTTGCACATTCCTGCTGAGCATTGCCACTTTCATTTCACTGCGCACCCTGTGTGTGTATGTGACAAATAAAACATCTTGAATCTTGAATCTTGAATCTTGAATGAATCTTCTTGAATCTTATGTACCTGTGCATATATGTGTGATGAGCACATCCTTTCTTTTTCATAAGCATATCAAGAAAATGAAATAAATATATGATATAAGCACATACATATATGCTCTAATTTAAACATACATACATATTATAGATTACCCCCCCCCCCCCCAGAAGTGGGTCTTGTTAAAACACTGTTCAAATCCAAATGACTAGAATCTATTTTAATGAAAACATCTTAAAATATGTAATACTATATATAATAATACAAAAATGCCAGTTGTACATTACAATCATACAAAAGCATACTTATGATTTGACTCAGAAAACAGTAAAAATTGGTGGAAATGTATTTATTCAGAGTAAAAATAAGTAATTAATATATCTAGTGTTCATTTGATGACATTTTTTGAAAAAGGGACTAAACCATATTCTCTTACCAACACAAAGAAGTCAAATTTAATCAAAAATGATGCGGGAAAAATGTTGTGATGTTCAGTCCTTCACTGTTTCTGAGTGAGAGCCTGATAGTACGGCGCAAACATGGTAGTCCACATCTGTCTGAGCAGTTTGAGAAGTTTAGAAATCCACATGAATGAAGATGGAAGAGCTGCATGGGGAAGAAATGCACAGATTTATTTCCAAATAAAAAGTTGTATACTTCAACAAAAGCCTTGTGATGATGAAACTGAGCTACATAGAAGATGTAATCCAACCTGGATCCATGTGTAAAGAAAGCATGTAGAGAAGAACGGCCGCCAGAAAGACTCTCCGGAGAGGGAACGAGCCGGAGCCGACCATCAACGCGTTTCTATACAAAAACCTGAGCATGGCTTCAAGTTTACGCATTACAGATCCTGTACAACACAAACACAAACAGTCAGAATCACTGTTTGTACTAAAATGAATGAATATAATGCATGTCGTGAGGGCTGAGCTGAAGACCTCGAGTAGAGACAGGCCGTGCCGTGATCTCCGAGTTTGGATCGATGGCGGGATTTAGAGGCGGTTCTTTATCCTGTTGCTCTTTTTCTTCGACAACATCCAGTGCCGTCTGCTTCTGTTCTTCGGTGAACGCGGCGCTTCCAACCTCACCGGTGATCAGCTCCACGGCCTCATCTCTGTGTCCAAGAGGCACGAGGACGTGCAGGAGGTAGAGCTCCGCCACCGTCCTGAACCCCGTTGCTCTGCTGTTGGATGGGCAGTGCAACCAAACTCTGGCGGCCTCCTGCATCGCGGCCGGTTCTCCCACCTTGGAATAAAGAAGTATGCTGCCACGAGAGAGAAAATATTTTGGATTAGTGAATCGACAGAAAAAAAGATCTTTGTTTCAGTTATTTATTTAGTAAAAATGCCAAACATTCTCTGACTTCAGCTTCTCTGATGTGAGGATTTGCTGCTAATATTGAACATATTAATTAATTGACTAAAAGCTTCAGCTTTACTCACCACATCTGCATTATTTTAGCTGGTATTTCCTCCTGGTACTCGTACTGCTGAAGGACCCAGGAGAAGACACCATGCCACTGATTCAGCTCAGCCAGTGCTTGAATCCCTAAGATGCAGAAGCCAGCCTTAACATCTCCACATCTGGGGAGTCAAAACACAGAAACACACACACACACACACACACATACACACAACGTGACATCTCCACCCATCCAGGCAGACAGGGAGCGTGCAACCGATTCCGGGTGCATTTAGACTTTTCACCTGCTGTCCTCTTGCTCCATGTTGGCACAACTCTCCAGGCCTGTGTTGCATGTTTCAAAAGCTGCCCGGAAGTCTTTGTGGACCATCATTTGCTCCGCAGCGGTGTCCAACATGCTGAACATCTGCGTTAAAGAAGAAGTGGGCTGCAGTGGGCTGCAGACTGTGCCGAAGCTGCGAGCAGGAGCCAGGCTGTTCGAACAGTGGCTCATGACTATAAATTAAAATATATATACTAAAATATATATATTGTAGCGTTAAAAGCTACTGCTTTACTGTTGGCAGCTTACTTCATACGCTGGTGTCAAATAAATCTGTTTAGAGGTTATATTTGTAGGTCCTCCTCCCCTCGGCGTTTTATTTACATTCCGTAATCCTTCGATCTTCCGGGTTTGAGATCACCAGCCAATCAGACGTTAGGATCTTCAGAGTCACGGAATCAGCCAATCAGGTGCCTGTTTCTTGAAACACGCGTCATCTGTTTTTTCTTCTTCTCTTACTTGTAAACACGTGCACGCAGCGGAGAGAGTGTTCGCTTGTCTACCGAGGGCATTTAAGCAGCTAAACTACATTTATGTAAGTCGCTGCTTACTGTTAACACGTGGAACAACACTTTTACACTTTATTAATCTAACGTGCGGTATTAGTTAGCTTTAAAGGGAATACTTGAGCTGATTTAGCCTTTTTGATAGCTATGAAGCTAGCGAACTGCTCGTAACCGTAAGGTTTATAGCTGTAGCTATTAACTAATATATAGTTATGTAACATATTTACCACGAGTTGGTGACAACGTGTACCGCTAGCTTTAGTATTCTAGTTGATAAGTGAAGAATGATCTTATCAATAAGATATTGCGCCATGTGAATTGTGTGCGTAGGTTTATTAAAGGCCGAAGCGTTTTTATTTTGAAACCTGCCTCCATGAAGCAATAACTTTACTTTCTCTCCTGTCTGTGGAGCTGTGAACAGATCACGTGTCTCTGCTCACGTTTAATACCACCCATCACTATTATCTGACTATTATTACCCGTATGATACCATTACTCTCAATCTGTGAATGTTTTTTTACGTCTTCACTATTATATTGAAAAGTCTTAATGTGTCCTAAGAGTATCAATCTGATGATAGTGCCTTCATCAAACAATTAGATTAGTTAAACACTGTTTGTAATACAGTTTAAGTTACAAAAACTGTCCTTGAAGCTGAAACATTATGTCTTGTCTAATGTGTGCATCAGAGAGCTGCTTCCCGTCAGGGGAAAGAATTGGAAAAGAATGTGTAAGCCAGACTGGTGTTTTTTGACTTGTCTTCCTTTTTTTCCCAGCTTGTCCTTAAAATGGCAAAAAGCCTCCGGAGCAAATGGAAGAGGAAGATGCGTGCCGAGAGGAGGAAGACGATAGCGCCAAAGGAGCTGGTCCGTCTGAAACACGCTCTGAGCATGGGTAAGACGGGAAAGGCCGTCATGGCTGACATGGAGGAGATCGCCACTGTGGTGACGGCCGACCAGATCAAGGTGGATGTGGCAATGGCGGGCGACGGTGAGTGAGAGGTTGGGCACAACATGGTCCACGAGGATCAACAGCTGATTACAGTTTTATATTTGTTCAGTTGTTTTTCAAAAGGTAATTGTTTCCTAGTTTCTGTAGATTTGTGTTGACGGCACAGATTGTCAAATTGGGCGAGTGTTAGTTTCCAGACAACATTTTCAATACAATTCTTAACATCCTAATTGACAGACATTTCCTTTTTATTTCTGTTGGTGCGTTTGCTTTTGGGAAACATGTTTATTACCTTCGCATTGAAAATGCGGAAAGATTATGTTTTGATCGCCGTGTATTTTATATTTATTTGTATGCGTGTTACTCGCAAAATCCGCTACTCCACGGGTTGTATTTTGTGTTTTTTACCTTCGCATTGAAAATCGCCGTGTAATTTATTTATTTGTATGCGTGTTACTCGCATAACTCAAAAAGTATTAAACCGAATCACATGAAATTTGGTGGGATGATTGGTTATTATCCAGGGACCATTTGATTAGATTTTGGGATCGATCGGGGTCAAGGTCATGAAAAGGTCAAAATCTTCTTGAATCGCATGAAATTTGGTGGGATGATTGGTTATTATCCGGGGACCATTTGATTAGATGCTGGGATCGATCGGGTCAAAGGTCAAGGTCATGAAAAGGTCAAACTCTTCTTTTTACCATAGCTCGGTCAATTTATATCCAATTGGCATGCAACTAATGCCAAAATGTTCATAATTCAATGCCCAATCTTGTGATATGCGAAGGTATGCGCTCTATGAGTGCCCGTTCTAGTTCATCTTATTTTCATTTTTGTAATCTTTGTCTTTTGCGTCACAGATGGGAAGATGGACTTGGACAGCAAGCGCAACAAGAAAACTCTGTTGGATGAAAATGGTCAGTACCCCGTGTGGATGAACCAACGGCAGGCCAAGAAAATGAAGAGCAAACGGGTCGGAAAGAAAGGCAGCCAGGGCAAGAAGCTGAAGAAGGGAATGGCCTGGTGAGCCAAAACCAGAAGACCTGTGCTTTGCCTTAAAGACTTTTGACGCAGAAAAAGCAAATGATTTCATGTATTCTTTTGTACGTGACACCTGTGGAATTTCTGCTGTTGAATCTCATGTTCGGTGGATTGCAAGATTCCTACTTGTGCATCAGAGTCTGTTGTCAAATATTTTGGTGCAGGAAAATGTTTGTTCTTATGGAACAACTGTTTCATTTTCGTGTTCGGACCCGTTTTAGGAAACTAAGACTTGTGCAAAATATCCTTTTTAGCTCGTCTTACTACACCATAGCAAGGCAGGTGATTGTCATATATTCTCTATTGCAATGTACGTTTTTAATACTCTGATAAAAAATAACTTCCAGATCTATGGCTGGTTTTGTTTACTATTGATGTATAAAGACGTATTACTGGTGCACCCGTTGAGACTGAAATGTCTTGTTTTTGTCGCATGTCATTTTCTCCCCTTGCTTTGTTGTAATTCTCAGATTCTTCAAATTAATTGGAATATTTTGCCCAAATCTCTGAGTACCGTCGTATCGAAGGTGTGTGATTAGCCCTGAAGTTGGAAATAGACCAATTAAAGTTGTAATACAAAGAAACTTGCCTGTAGAATGCATACCTGCAAACTTGTCACCTTTCGGTGAAATTCACCGTTTTGAACTCAAAATAGGTCATCCACGTGAATCGTGGAGATCCGAAGAGTTTTTGTTTTTGGGGGGGGGGTCACCTGGCCCGCTGCCGTTGAGATTGCAGTGAGACGCGGAGAAAAGTGTGAAGTGGTGCTCTTCTTCGCAATAAAACATCTTTGATGGGACGTGTCTCGGCCAATCAGCGTTCAGTTGTCGACATCGTTTGGGGGTTCAGGTTAGCTTGAATGTTAGCCGCTACATCTGCTGCTGTCACGCTGCACGGTGTAGTGATGCTAACAAAGTACCCGTACGTTAAACACGATGTGATTTAGCATAGTTTTAGTATCGATACTTCATTAAGAGAGCGATCAGAGCGCACGCGCTGCTCCGTGTCGAGCTGTCTGCGCACACTGCGCTGCGCAGCTCACAGCGAGAGAAGTGGCGGAGCTTTAGAGACTTCGGCTTAAAAAATAAAAGATGCCAGAAGTGAAATGTTTCAGTCTGTAAAGTTGTGTAACTCTCCAGCTGCTCATCCTGATGAACTGTGGATCATCTGGTCAGAGACTAACGGCCTCATAGTGTATAATCAATGCTATGATGGAACCATGTAGTTTCATTCATATCTGGCTGTATTAAGACTAATATTACTGTCATTTGTTAAGTGTTGAAAAAGTTGGTAAAAAGTGAACCATACAGATGTTTTATTTATTACTATTATAGATAAATATACCAGTCTCGTATTTATGGTACCATATTGTTTTTATGGTATTGTATTGAATTCTGGTATCGGGTATCATGATATTTATGGCAGGTATGTAATATGTATAGAAGTTATAATATGATTATCGTGACAAACAGGTAGAGACAGAACAGATTCAGGGAAAAGTCCATGAGGACTGTTCAGGCAACAAAAAAGGAAGTTGGTTTATTAATGACTTTAACCATATTATATAAAATGACAATGTATATTTGTTATTACTATCATTACAGGGCTGAGTCAGAGCGGAGGACCTTTTGTTCTTAAACTGTTTATTATCATTATTTAGATTTGTGGTCGGAACAATAAAATGACAAGTTGTGGTTCTAAAAGCTTTGAGGCTTCAAACAACGTGGATGTGGTGTGGTGACAACAACAAAAAGTCACCTGCACCCCCCCCCCCCGTTGTCACCTTTTTCACCCCTCATGAGTTTGCAGGTATGAGAATGTTGTATTCAATCAGTTTATTGCAGGTAAAAGATTTAACCCCTTTGTACTAATACAGTCGTACTGTCGCATGCTCACTGCCCCTATGTGAGCTACGCAATACGACTGGATGTCGGCACGTTTTCTATGATTTATTCTATAAATACAATGCTAAAATGAATACAACCTGAGAAACATGCGATATTAAACTTGATATTTTTGAAGCGTATAAGCTCACTGCTGCAGCTTGACATAAGCGGCCGGGAACAGACCAACGCGGCCGTGACTCTGTCCCTTCCACCAGCCCTCGTCGATCATCTCGATGTTGGTGATGACGTCATCCGGGCTGAAGGAGATCTCATCTTCAGCCTCTGTGTGTGGGGGGTGGGGGGGATTAATCCTCATAAATATTGATGGATGATTAAATGTAATTTTAAAAAAAGGTGTCATACCTCCTTCGTAGTCATAAATGGCGACGGCCTGCGTGCCACTCGACAGGTCTTCATAGTAGTGGTCGTCGTCTGTAAAATAAAACGAAGTGAGCGAGTTTCACGTGCAGGAGGTTTGACTTTTTACTGAGAGCTGACGGACCTGTCGGCGGAGGAGGAGACGTCGGCGGCTCCACGGGTTCCTCATACTCTCCATCATCATCATCATCCTCATCCTCATCCTCATCCTCATCCTCCTCCTCCTCAGCCGCCGACCTGTTGGGGAGCGGAGGAGGGTCCAGGAAGTCGTCTGAGCGCGGCGGCAGCATCGGGGGCGGCTCGTCGTAGACCGGTTCCTCCTGGAAACATCGCACAGCATCTTTTGAGTTTGTGATCTGAAATCCTGGAGATGACCTAAGACCTCGGCCCAGTTTCACGTGTTGCCGTTCGAGCCAAGAGGCTGTTTTTTAAATTATTTTTACTCTTTTACAGAACCTTCAGAGACAAAAAAGGTTCTGTCTGCTGCACAGTAAAACATTAAAAAAGAGAGAAAACCCTGTTTCCTGAGTTGCAACTAGTTTTCCTCAGAAAGATGGTAGCCAGTAACGTCATTGCTCAACTTACACACTGCAAAATAAAAATAAATTTTTTTTCTTTCTTGTATTTTATATTTTCATATAGATATGGTTAATACACACTATAAATACTTTAATATGAATACTCACTCCATAGCTAAAAATAATCCATTACAGATACAAACATGCTCTCCTGTTTTAGGAATTAGTCCATTTAAAAAAAAAAAATTTTGTCACCCAATGAATTTTCTTTCTTTTTTCTAAAAAAATAAAATCACTCACACTGAAATAAAACTGACTAAAATATAAAAATGTGTCTGGTCGACCTTACATTTAAAAAAAATAAAATATTCTGCTTCAAAACAAATAGAAATTTAAAAGAATGAAAGATAAACAGGGAATTGATTGTTTGATAGAGAGAGATTAATCTACACATATTTATCTCATGTAATCTCAGCTTGTTTTGTTCTTATTTCTGTTTCTATGTTTTCATGACTGTCTTAGATTTACATTTAAATCGATAAATGAATGTGTGTCTTACTTCTGGTTCTGACTCTGGTTCTGGTTCAGGTATTTCTTGTATCTCTGGCATGTGGTGGTGGATTTCAGGTGGCGGCATTTCCAACTCCTCATATGCAGCCTCGTCCTCATATGGGGGCTCGTCTGCAACCTCGTCTGCAGCCTCGTCTGCAGCCTCGTCTGCAGCCTCATTCTCATATGCAGCCTCGTCTTCATCCTCATCCTCATCTGGGGCCACATCTGGGTCAGGTGGTGGCCGGTGGTCCTCCTCTCTCCTGCTCTCCTCCTGCAGGAAACACAAAATCATTGCCGCGCACGCTCGTCCGTCGCTTCCTATCCGGACCTCTTTTCGGACCTCGCTTCGTTACCTCCTGCCTGCGCCGGGCCTCCTCTCGCTCTCGGCTCTCTCTGGCTTGCCTCCTCGCTCTCTCCTCTTCCACTTTCTTCTTGTTCTCTTCACCTGAAGCTTTGGCCATGTTCTCAAACCGGGCCTTCAGTTTTCCTGCACCTGCAACTGCTGCAGAATTCAGAGAAATAATGATGAACACAGTGATGAATACATGAATACAGTGATGAACACAGTGATGAACACAGTGATGAACACATGAATACAGTGCATGAGTGGAAAAATGGACTTACAGGCCTCGACCGGTTGTGTCTTTTTATAAGCGGAGGAAGGGGAGTCTATGTCAGAGAATCCAGCTGCACTCTGAAAGAGCAACAGAGAGGAAGATGGATTTTTTCAAAAGGTAATTTTAGCCCTAAATTGATCCTCTATAAGATGAAACATAAGTTTGTCTCTGGTACCAAATATAAATTTCCCCCCGAGCCACAGAAAATATGCTCGGCCTCAACAACGGAGGTATTTTACATTATATCTATTCATGTTTTTTAACAAATATATATATATATATATATATAATATATATATATATATATTTCACATATCCAAGTGAGTACATGCAGTATGTCTTGAGTATAATGTCAACATTTAGAAGTAACCAAAAAGAGGCTTTTAATTTACATCGTAAATCTGGAAAAATAAGAATATATATATATATTAATTAATTAATTAATCAACAGTAAAAAAAAGGCGTGATATGAGACCCGTTAAAAAATTTAAAAGGCCTACTTTCATTAACCTCCAGATGAATAACAAAATAAATACAAATAAATAATTGCAGCTGTAATTCAGACCTTATCCATGCGGTCGGCCTGGACTCCATAATGACCTCCAAAACCTGCAGAATAATCTAAACAGAGATCGATCTGATCAGTCAGCGTATTTTAAGATGTACACACACACACACACACACACACACACACACACACACACACACACACACACAGTGTCTCTCCTCACCTTTCTGCGACTGGTGCTTCTCCATCTCGCTCTTATAATCATAGCCCAGAGCGGCTTTATCCATTTTCTCCTTCTCAACACCAAACTTCCCTCCAAACCCTTTTGAATAATCTGAATAAAGGAATTAAAATCAGTCTAAATTTTAGAAAAACGTGTCAAAACGATGATTTGACACAATTTGAACGCACCTTTTTGCGACTGGTGCTTCTCCGTCTGGCCTTTGTAGTCGTAGCCCAGAGCCACCTTGTCCACTTTTTCTTTCTCCACGCCGAACTTTCCTCCAAATCCCTTTGAGTAGTCTGAACACACGCAGATGGGAGACACATTATGTTGGGGAAAAGGAAAATAATTGAGAAGGCGGACAGGTGTCTTACCTTTCTGAGACGCGTGTTTCTGCACCTCTCCTTTGTATTCAAAGCCCACGGCCGACTGCGCAGACGACACAGATTTTTCAATTAAATAGTTCAAATAACTTCTCCTCAGTTTCGATTGTTCAAAATCTCAGTCTTCCATCTTCTTTTTTAAATTTAATTTAAAAAAAACTATAAGACAAAAGACAATACATAGAGGACGACGAAACAGTGGACAAAACATCATAAAGTCAGAGTATTGAGAAAAATGAAAACATAAAAAATAAACATGCAGGTGTACATGTGTGCATGTGGATGTGCGTGTGTGTGAGCCTTTTTCATTTCTTTTTTATTTAAAGAAACAAACTACATAGATCAAGGCAGATGTATATGTATGAGCGTATGCATGTACAGTACGTGGAATTAAATTGGTTTCCAGGCAAGGGAAAATAAAAAATAATGAATTAAGATGAATTAACTCATCAAGTCTTCCATCTTCAATGTTCCACTTATTCCTTTAAAACTAGTCTGAATCCCTCCCGCTCACCTTGTCCATGCGGTCTTTCTGAACGCCGAATTTCCCGCCGAACCCTCGCGCCGCGTCCGTCTGGGAGGAGTGCTGCTCCACCTGCGCCCGGTAGTCGTTCCCCAAAGCCACCTGGAGAGAAGAGACACGCGTTCACAGCTCACGTGTTTCTATACGAGATTATAGGAATAAGAAGAGGAGTTCATAAGCGTGTTTTGAGTTTCTCGCGTACCTTGTCCATTCGGTCCTTTTCGACTCCGAACTTTCCTCCGTACCCGTACGACGCTTTGGGAGTCGCATCCTTCTGCTTGAGCTGCTCGTGCTCCGCCGTGACCTTGTTTCTGAGCTCCGCGACACTGGAAGGTCACGCAGGGGTCAAACACACCGACGCAGAGATGCACGACAAAAACAACCTGTTAGCAACCTGTGGGATTTAGGCTTTTACAGAGATTTAAACTATATAAAAGGAACTCGAAATATTAATTAAAATAAAGACATAAACGCAAGAAAATAAGACGTTTTTTTTTCATGAAGGCCGAAAATAAATAATTGACTTGTGATTTATAGATGTGTCGTGAGAATTCCCTCCAGTGGCGTCTCATCTTTTATATTTCGGTGGTTGTAAATATTGCAAATATATTGATAGCTGCTAAAATGCAACAATATTAGACACTTGACACTTTACACAATTGCGATATGAAAACGCACACATCTATCTTATTTTACTTGGTAACGTTTGCTTTATTTTATTCCTCTTGTGCATTTTTATCCATACACTTTCATCCTTGTGTACTTTTATCTTGTCTATCTCTGTTGTTTCCTACTACTGGCTGGTTGTGGGCCATCAAACTGAAAGTTGTTGTACAACAACAATGACAATAAACCCCTTTTTATCTTTATCTTATCTTAATCTAGATGATAGAAGCATCAACGTAGTTGTAAAAAGTAACACGTTTTTTATGAATGGATTTCGGTGCAGATCCTCTCCAGGTTGCCCCAGGTGCTCCAAGGTGTCTTCTTGAAGAACCTAATAACTACAAATGAGTTATGAATGAAGTGTCCTGCAGGAAGAGGATGAACGCCCTCGTCTTCCTCTCACACGGAGAAGCGTTTCAAAGTGTCGCAGATCAATCGTAGTTCTGTTCTGACATCCAGCGATGACGTCAAAGGTTCATCATGTGTTACCCATATTAGGAGAGACTCGGCGTGTGCTCTCTGCTCTCACTTCCTCTTCCTGTTGTTCCTCACATCAACCGGTCTGACCTGCCCTTCATCTGGAGGAGGACCGTTGGTTTCCAGACAGATGTCGTGCATCTCTCACCTGATGTGCCCTTTGTGCCCCGAGCCCTCGACGCTCTTCGCCCCCCACCTCTGCTCCTGCTCCGACACGTCGTTCTGAAACACACACAGAGACGGTTGGACGCACACACACATGCACACACACACACACAGGTTTTCACCACAGTGTCAGTGCATCTCCAGGAAGTAGACAGCACCTCAAAGTCAGGGTCTGTCTCCCAGTCGTCGCCCTCCGCGGCCACCTTCAGGCTCACGTTGTGGCCCACGGCTGACTTCCACATCTGGGGACGTATAAAACTCTGATTAATTATCGTTTATTCATAACTATTATACATCTAATGCACTGACTATTATCTATTTATGACAACAACAAACTAGCTCTGACCACCATTTGCTGAAGTCTCAAAAAAGGAAGTTATTTTCAACATGAAGCTCCATTTCCCCAAAATGAAACACACAGCAGTGCTTCATGGCGTACACACACACACTGAAATCCTCAAAACAGCATCACAACAACATACTTTTAAAATACTTCCTGTGGAGCCTTAAATTCTTTAACACACCAAAAATAATATATTTATTTATATATTTTTATCTAATTAATGTTAGTTTAGGGATTTTTTACCATATTCTACTGTCGTAAATAGTCGTTATTAAGTTATTTTAGTAGAATTAATATGTTGGCCATAGAGATACAACAAATGTTTTACGCTACATAACGATATTCCACTTTAAAATGAATTCACATAGAAGTAGTCTCACTAAATCTACTTCCTCAATGCACTTTAAAGGTGACTAAAATAAATTGTAATAACATTTAGGCTCCTCAGACTTAGAATAAAGAAGATAAACTCACCTTCCGTGTCAGGTTGATGTCCGTGTTGATGTGAAACCAACAAAGTGATCTAAATTCTTCACGCAGTTGTGATGCGCGACACGTGAACGCGGGTCTCGCGCACGTGAACGCGCGTTGCATGTAAAATAAAACTAAAACAAAATGTTGTCCTTTTTTTATTAATCGTACTTTAATTAATAACACTAACACTGCTTTGGTATTTTAGTATAACATATGTATATGTAGTTATTTTATATTTAAAAAAAGTAAGAAATGCTGCATTCATATGCGCTCGGAATTACGAGGGTTGGCAGATAAAGTTGGGATGAGAGCACATTTTGAGTTTTAGATTCCCTTTAAAATAGTTTTATGAGCAGCACGTGAGAGAAGGGTCTCTCACAACTGTGATGTAGCCGGTTGTAGTGTAGTTACAACACTTGGGGGCAGACTTACACACATTATACACAATAAACAACAGCAAACTCTGAGTCCAGGACCATAGGTACAACACAATAAAATACATGTGTTGTTCCAAGCCATCAAAGGATTTTGGGTGGCTAAACAATTATAAAACCTCTATTAGATTCAGGCACACATAGAAAAATACAATAATCTCTTTCTAGGAAAGTTTATACCCTGCATGAAAAATAATAAAACTTTATCTTTATTCAGTGCTATAAACATTAAAACAAATACAATGAATGTGACTTCAGTGTCAGTAAGATTATGCTTCTTTCAATTATGGAACAACGCTAAAATGGATATAAGAATGGTCAACTCATTTTTGGTTTCCAAAAGAAATATTTATAAAACAATTTGTGAGGGTTATAAGTGTGATTGAAACATATGTATATGGAATATATATATATAATTTTTTATTCAATACATCATTTTTCTTGATTTTATATTAATTTTCTGATTTATTTTATTATTATAATTTAGGATAGGCATATATAAGCATTTTTTGCTTCTACCTATACCTTTTCAGTTTTGTACACTACCGTTCAAAAGTTTGGGGTCATCCAGACAATTTCGTGTCTCCCATGAAAACTCACTTTTATTTATCAAATGAATTGAAAATTGAATAGAAAATATAGTCAAGACATTGACAAGGTTAGAAATAATGATTAATATTTGAAGTATTAATTTTGTTCTTCAAACTTCAAGCTCAAAGGAAGGCCAGTTGTATAGTTTATATCACCAGCATAACTGTTTTCAGCTGTGCTAACATAATTGCACAAGGGTTTTCTAATCAGACATTAGTCTTCTAAGGCGATTAGCAAACACAATGTACCATTAGAACACTGGAGTGATAGTTGATGGAAATGGGCCTCTATACACCTCTGGAGATATTTCATTAGAAACCAGACGTTTCCACCTAGAATAGTCATTTACCACATTAACAATGTATAGTGGGTATTTTTGATTAATGTTATCTTTATTGAAAAAACAGTGCTTTTCTTTGAAAAATAAAGACATTTCTAAGTGACCCCAAACTTTTGAACGGGAGTGTATATTATATAGAATAATATTGTATTGTATTGCAATGATTGACTGAATAACATACAGAACAACAACAACAACATATAGAGACGCAGCAGTGTTTAAGATGTAGCGCTTTATTGTGTGAATTACAAAATGTCACAGTATGTCATGATGTCACTCCCACAATTATAAATGTGTTCTGGAATACGGCAACGTCTCTGATTAATGATACCCATTGGTAATTATTTCACAAACAGAAAAGGAACCAATTGTGTTTTGATTTGCTGAATAAAAATGAATAAATTCTTAATTTTGTAAATCCAGAAAAAAAAGAAAAGGCTCCAATGTCAGATTAATTCCACACACACAAATGAGCACATACTTAATGCCTGACAAGATCCGTCCCTGATCTACACCACCGACACTTTTATTATATTTTAGTTTTCTATACAGCCCTTTTACACAATTATGTACAGTTAAAAGTATATATCAGTTTGTGTAAGATGAGAAAATGGATGTTTAGGAAGGGGCCATTTCACCAAGAGTGAGCAATTAAATAAAGAATCGATAGACACGTTGGTAGAAGATCATGTCATAAGTTATGCTACATCAGAGTCGTCTATAATGGGATGGATATCTTCAGAAAACAGCCGTCTTTCTCCTCTGGAATGAATCCACGCGGTGGGAACGCTGCGCGGCGACTTCACCCGCCGTGAAAACTACAGCAAAAACGTTAAAATATAAAGAGAAGCACGGACCGGGAATCTTATTGGAGGTGTCGGAGGGGGAAACCCACATCCAGCTGGCATACGTACGCTTACATATGTACAAATATTAATAATGTCCCCTTTTCCCTTTTGTTAAACGTGATTTATGAGAAAAGAAAACCCACAGTAGGAATGTGTAACGTAAATTGCACTGTGCTCCGTTTTTTTTGTGTGCGAAATGAGAAGAGGAAGAAGACTGGAACAACGAGCCCTGAACCTCAAGCCATCGGAGGATAAAAGTCGGACATTTTGGGAAATTCCCGCCGAGTAGATGACAGCGTTGATGTCACTCTCACGACAGGCGGTCGAAGGTTAGCTTAGCATAAAGCGGAGACGATGCTAACATTACAAAGCACCTCTGGAGCTCACTAATTGACCAATTATCTCTCGTTCAGACCCACAATTTGTCGTTTTTTGGCTATTATAAGTAACTTCCTAGCGTCTCTGATTGTTGCCTATCAACTCCGGCAATTAACCTCTGGAAAAAAACTGGTTCCTTTTTTCCTTTGGTTTCCGTTTGAACTAAACAAACGAGCTGTAGCGCGTCTCACGGTGGATTTTAGGGGCTTTTATCAGCATCTGAACGTACGAGGCGCTTCCAGTCTGGATGCTAAGCTAAGCTAACTAGTCCCCAAAATGTCTTTTTCCTATCCAAATCTAAAAAAGGCACACGAAAAAACCCAATATGCCAACATACATGATCAAGACTCGACCTTTCCACCGCTGTAAAACCATCGATCTCTCGGAAGAAAAGGATCCCCTTTATGTCCTCTCGGCTCGGGTTCCCCTCAAAGTCAGACGGGAGAAACTAAAGTTAAAATGACAACAGCTTCCTCCGTAAATCGACGTTCCTCGGCTAAGAGACGACGTCCTGTAAAGTGCACCGTTTGTGTGTCGAACATCCTTCACACCCCCGTCTAGTTTACTATGTAACAATATAAAACACATGGATGGCTTGGGTTAGGTCTGTGTATTTGTTTCCATTTTCTTTCCCCTCCTCTCTCTCTCTCTCTCTCCCTTATCTGTCAGTTGTTGTTGTTTGTTTGGTTAAAGCGAGGCGTCTCAGAGGTATCCGCCCAGGCACAGCAGCAGCAGGACGTGCACGGTGAGCAGGTAGAGGCTGAACAGCAGAGGCGTGCGCTGGCGCGAGCAGAACGCCACTCGCAGCATCCGCACCAAACCCGGGCCGCCTCTCCGAGTCTGCAGGAGAGGAGAGGAGAAGGTCACGAGAAGGTCACGACGTCATTACTACGATGACGCGTGAGGCGGCAGAGGACACTAGCGGAGACTTACTCGAGTGACGAGTCCTTCCGGCTCGATCAAAAGAGTCGTCTGGTCCTCATCTTGTGCAGACGGCCGTTGAGCCTGGCTGTGATTTAGGAAATATATATATATATTTAAAAAAAGATTAGTTGTCATATTTTGTTGATTTTACAGAATCTGTCGGAGCAAAAAGATGAATTATATGAATGCAGAGAAACGATAGAAAGCTTATTAAAGCCCCGTGTGCCATGACTTATTAGAGAATACGATCATTAGTCTCAACATTACGCCGTAAAAAACATTTAAATTCATTGGTCATGGGACTAAGTGGCACACTTGCTATTTATCTGTCAATTAAAACAAGTAATTGAGAAAATACGTGACAGTTTAATCAACACAATTAGTGTATTTATGGTGCATAAGTACCTCTATTTCCATGTTACATACTTGTTGTTCATGCTAGACAAACATGATGTTATAATATTATAGTTTTAATAGGTAAAAAGCTGTTCACAAATCACCTTTTAAAATCATATTGCTGAACAGTTGCTTATTTACACGTCCAGCCGTCACGGAGCAACAATCTCTTTCATTTTGAGTCAGATTTCTGGACTCTAACATTCACTATCTCCGCTTTGGTCTCCACCGACTCATGAGGGAAATGATCTAAATCAGGGGCGTCAAACTCATCTTCACCGGGGGCCACATCAGCATCATGGCCGCCTCTTAAAGGGCCGGTGTAACTGAAGCGCTGTATAAACTACTCCCGAACATACTGTGCGATAACTCTCTTTGCATTTGATTATTGTTGAGTAGAGAGTAGAAATATTGTACACATGAACATTTCTCTAATATTATAACACAAATCCGTTTAATTTGAACCCTTCAAAATAAAAGCACAGGAAATAAAGGTGATCATATGTCTTTAAAGCAGTCAGGGGCCGCATAAAATGACGTGGTGGGCCGCATTCGGCCCGCGGGCCTTGTGTTTGACACCTGTGATCTAAATGCTCCACGATGTTCACCAGCTGGTGGCGGTGTGTCTGCAGTTGGCCAAAAAACCCTAAAACAAGGCGCTGAAAGATGCTTCAAGGTGCTTTATAAGCAGGTGACTTAGTCACCAGGAGACTCACCTTCCACATTACACACACAGTGATGGAATCCATTGAACATACACATCTTTAATATGCCTCCTCTTCCACCATGCTTCATATACCGTTTGAGTCGATCCTGTGAGGCCATCAGCTGCTCCTCCGCAGCCACCCTCTGCTGCATCTCGTCACCCAGCCTGATGCAAAAGAAGTAAAACATCGATTAAGCGTCTCCGTGTTTTATCCAAACACTTATAGAAACAGCTTCTCTTGTGAGGTTTTGACCTCCGCTCTACCTCCTCTGCAGCTCTTTGACCTCAGCTAGGTAGGCGTGGCTGTCGACGAGGCTGCTCCGCTCCTGTGGGGCTCCAGGAGCGCTGGCCACCTCCTCCGTGCCCTGTTGAGGAGACGAGGACATTGTAGGAGATTCACATCGGATGAAGCATCATTGTCCCACATCGTCCTGATTTCATCGTTTATATTACGTCTGCTGCAAGCCACATTTCTAGAGGGCCAACAGAGTTTTAAATAAGACCCAAATGCGGTGTGAGATATGGAGCTAAAAGACCAAGACTGACACTAAACTAATACAACTTCTGCATAAAGCATGACGTTTTTGCAAGGTCATTATTATCCACGGTCACTATATATATATATATATACACACACACAAATAAAAATATATTTATATATATATATAAATAAAAATATATTTATACATAAATAAATATATTTATATATAATATATATATATATTTCTATAAATTTATATATAAATATATATATTTATTTATATAATTAATACATATATATTAAGGGAACATCCACATTTCCATGACTTTAAACCAAATTTCCATGACCATTTGGCCATTTGGTGAAATCTCTGTGTAAACATGAGTATAAACCTAAATGACACAATGAATGAGAGAAAATAGTTTGATTAAAAGAATATATATTGATACACATTTTTATTCTTTTAATCAAACTGCTTAAATTAACATATGAACATAACAAATTTCCATGAGTTTTAAAAAAACATTTGGGATTAATTTTTTTTCTTTCCAAGTACTTTTTCCAGGCCTGTAAATAACCATTTTTAAATGCCACGCCTTTTCCAGGTTCTCCATGACCGTAGGAACCCTGCGGTTACCTCTCTCTGGTAGTGTTCCTGCTGCAGTTTGGGCTGATGAGCGCGGGCCTCCTCCAGCATGGCGGTGAGTTGCCGCAGGTGTTGGTCCCTCTCCGACAGCGTGGCGAGGGTCTGGTCCTTCAGCTGCTCCGCTTGAGCCATCCAGTCGATCCGCTCCAGTCTGTGACGAGCACAACGCAGACGGATTCGCGCTCAGCCGCCGGCTCTCTGCGCCACTTTGTATGACGCCGGAGCGCCGGCTCTGCGCCTCACCTAAGAGCTTCCGTCTCCCGCCTGCTCATCTCCACCACGTTCTCCAGCTGCATCACGTCGCCCAGCATGTCTTCGCTCCTCCTCTTCTCCTCAAACAGCTCCTGGCTGACTTTGATGAGCTCTCCCGCTCCCAGCCGAGCCAGCTCAGACTTCTGGGCCTTGAGCTCGGACGACAGCGCTTGAAGCTGCTCCAGCTGCACACGGGAGGAGAAGAATAACAAAAATAGATCGATGGAAATCCAGATGATCCAAACCGTTCACGTGATGTGACGGTTGGTAACTCACCAGCCTCTCCCTGTCATTCTGCAGGGCTTGCAGTGCGTTCTTCAGCCCCCACACTTCTCCGGTGGCGCTCGCGGGGCTGCCGATGTGCGCCGCGTGGCCTCCCGCCTTGCTCATCTCCCCCAGCTTCAGGCTCAGTTCCTGGGCGTCGCTCATCGCCTGGTCCCTGCTGTCCTGGAGGGACGCCATGGCTTTCGAGAAGGACTTGTTCTCGGCCCTCAGCCGCGCCGCCGCCTCCCTCTCCTCCAGGAGGCTCTGCTCGACGGCCAGCAGGTCCCGGGCCAGCTCCGCCACCCTCTCCTGGGCGTTCTCCGACTCCGTCCGCATCACGCCTCCCTCCCAGCGCAGCTCGGCCAGCTCTTTGCCGTCGCTCTCCTGCGCTCGCCTCTCCGCCTGCCGGCTGGCCTCCGACGCCGCCACCTGATCCCTCGCCGCGTGCAGCTGCTCCCTCAGCTTCTCCACTTCCGCTCCGGGAGCGTCGACCACCTGCGGCGCCGTCCCGAGCTCGGCGGCCCGACCGAGAGTCTCCCTCTCCACTCGGACCGCCTCTACTTCCGTCTCTCTGGCTCTGCTCACGTCCTTCGCCCGACTCTCCAACTCCTCGCGCTCTTTTTCCAGGGAGGCGATGCGCTCTCGCTGCGCGGCCAGCAGCTGCTTGTATTGGGACTCCTTCATGCTCAGGACTTGGTTGAGTTCGTCGCGGTAGCCGTGGAGCTGAGCCGACAGCTGGCCCTTCTCGGCGTACAGGTCGTCCCTCTGGACGAGCAGCGAGCGCAGCTCCTCCTTCAGGCCGTTGTTCTCCCCCGCCGCCTCTTGGATGAGACCGTCCTTCTCCATCATCATCTGGGACACAATACAAACATTTCATATCGGCTACTCAATAAAGCTCGACGGGCCTTAGGTGCGTTTAGTTTTCTTCCGTGCGTTACCTGCAGGTGTTTCTCCTCCAGCTGTTTGTACGTGTTGAGGACTCGGTCTCGGTCGTCCTGGAGGGAACCCATGGCGTTCATGAAAGAGTCCAGTCGGGCTTTTCTGTTGTTGCTCTCTTCCTCCCCCTTTCGCAGTTTCTCCTCCAGATCTCGCAGTTCCCCTCTTCTCCTCTCCAGCTCCTCCTCGGCTTGCTGCGCCCGGCTGTCGGCCTCCTTTCTAGCTTCCTCTGCAGCCTGGGGAAGCAAAGAAAATGTACAATATTGTCACTTGTACTTCAAGTAGATTATAATGATGCCATGCGAATACGATTGAAGAGACCGAGGTGGAGTTGTGACAGAGAGATGTTTGTGGCTGCAGGAGGTAATACTTTAAAAGCTGTTTTAAGAAATCTTATGTATAAATTCATCTGCCGGGTTGATGTCTCCGAAAATGAAATCATGTTTTTACCAAATATGAAGTTATTACACGCTACCAGCCCCAGCTGTGGAGACACTGGTACAGCTGTCTGTGTATAAAGCATTTGTAGCTCTATGTATTTTACGTGTGATTTTGTATGTATTTTATTCTATTTGAATGTTTTGTACTATCTGGACCGTGAGTCTGAAATAAAAGTTTGATTGAGTACACAAAATGTCCTGTCGATATGTAAATACCTGAGCAACAGCTTGCTCCTTCTCCCCCAGCATCTCCACCTCCCTCCGCTCCTTCTCGTTTAACTCCGTCTGCAGACTCTCCGTCAAGGCCTTCGAGGACCTCAGGTCCGTCTCCAGTTGCTCCACGTTCAGACACAGCCGCCTCTCCTCCGCCTCCCGCTCCCTCAGCTCGGCTCGGGCCCGGTCCACTTCCCCCTGCAGCCGACCCACCGCCTCATCCAGCGCTCGGGCCCGCTGGTTGACACTCTCCAGCTCGTTCTTCAGGGCGCGGACTTCTCGTTGCGCGGACTGCAGCTCCGCTGCGGTTCGCTGGAGCTTGCCGCTCGCTTCCTCGAGGGCAGCTCGGCTCTCTGTGACTTTCTTCACCTCCTCTTCCAGTTTCAGCTGCCACCCTTTGTCTGATTTCTCAAGTCTCAAAGACAAAATGAATACATCTCGTCAATTCTGAGCTAAAAAGCTGAACATATATTACAAATTCAGATATATATATTTTTTTACCTTTCTACTGAAAGCTGAAGTTGCTCTTTCAGTGCAGATTCCCTCTGAAGCTGCTCTGCCAGTTCCTTCGCCCTCGTTTCAGCCTCCCGGACTTCGGCCTCCTTGCTCTGCAGCACGTCGTTGAAGCGAGTCTCCCATTGGCGGGTCTCGTCCAGAACTCGGTCCCGGTCGTCTTGCAGCGAGGACATGCAGCGCGAGAAGGCCGCCAGCCTGGCCAGAGACTCGTCCAGACGGGCCTGCGTCTCCTGGGCGCGCCGCTCGGCTCCTTCCGCGGCCCCTCTGGCCTCCAGCGTGGCCTCCTCTTCCCGGTCCCGGTCCCGGTACACCTCCTCCAGCCTCAGCTCCATCTCCTTCAGTTCGCCCCCGAGCCTGAATCTCACAGAGTCGAGGGTTTGCTCGGCCTCCGCCTTCAACGACGCCTCCCTCTTTCCCGACGTCTGTTCCAGGGTCGTCTTCTCAGCTGAAGCCTCGCCGGCCTGCTTCTGGGCCTCGGCCCGCTGCGACGCGCAGCTCGCCAACTCCGCCTCGCACCGTCTCAAGTCTTCCGCCGTTTTGGACGTCTCCAGTCGGGATCGTTCCAGCTTGCCGTGGAGCTCGTCGTGGCCGAGCTGCAGCGACTTCACCTCCTTGCCCAGCTCGCTGATCCTCTCCTGGTACTTGATGCAGTCGCGCTGCAGCTGACGGACCTCCAGCTGCTTCTCCCTCAGCAGCTCCTCCAGCTGACGCGTCCGGCTCTGGCTGCCTTCTCGGACCCTCTGGGCGGACCTCAGCTGCTGCTCCAGCTCCCTCCGCTTACCCGACTCCGCTTCCGCCTCGGCCCTCTCTCTCTGCGCCTGCCTCATGTCCTCCTCCAGCCTGGCGGCCCGGTCGCTCTCGCTCCGAGCCTCGGCTTCCAGCTCGGCGCTCTCCCTCTCCAGCCTCTGCGCCTCCCGCTGCAGCTCGGCGAGGTGCTCCTGGCTGTCCGCCGCCTCCTGCTGGTAGCCGGCGATGCTGCCGTTGAGCTGCGCCAGCTGGTTCATCAGGCGCTCCTCCAGGTTGTCCTTCTCGGTCTCGAGGCTTCCGAGCAGCTCTTTGAACTGGGCCTCCCTCTTGGATCCCTCTTCCACCAGACTCTTTTCTCTCTCTTTGCCCTCTTGAAGGCCCTTCTCCAGCGACGCCTCAAGGCTCTCCTTCTCTTTACTCTGCTGGAGCTCTCGCTCGAGAGACGCCAGCTGGGCTTTGAGTCCCGCCTCCTGTTCCCGCCACAGCTCCCGGTCTGCATCGACGGCCGCCTCCATCTCCCTCATTTTGTTCTCGAATAAAACCTCCACGCTTTCCGTCGTAATATCTGCCTTTCCGTGATCCTCAGGAGGTTGTGAATGTGTTTCTGGTGCATGCACTGCAACTATTTGGTCAGCAGGTGACTCCTCCGGAGTTGAGGGTCTTTCTTCGTCTTCATATCGACTCTCAACCGGCTCGGCTTCGCTCATGATTATGTCTGATTGCTTGGCAGTGACGACCTCTTCTACAGGAGCTTGAGTTACACCGCCCCCCTCCTCTCTCGTCTGGGCGAGTTGTTCCCTCAACTCTTGAATCTGCTGCCCTAAAGAGCTTTTTTCTTCCACCGTCGCATCCGACTCAGCTCTCAAAGCCCCGAGCTCTCCTTGAAGTCTCTCGACCTCAACCTTGAGCGCCTTGCTCTCTCGTTTCATGACGGTCTTGTCCTGCATCTCTAGAAGCCTCCCGTTCTCCTCCTCCAACTCCAGGATCTTCTGCTGCTTCGTCTTGGCAAACTTCCTCATCTTGTCTTTCACCTCCTTCACCTCTTTCTGGGCCTCGTCCGCCTGCCTCTCGGCCTCCTGCCTCCCGGCCTCCTGCGTCCTCACCCTGGTGGCGAGCTCTTGCCTCTCCTGCCTGGCCGCCTCCAGGACCCGCCTCACTCGCTCTGCCTCGTCGCTCACGTTTTCGTACGACTTGAGCAGCGTCTCGTACTCGTCCTTCATGCCCTGAACCTTTTCCGCCCATTCCCCGCAGGCTCTGGCGGCCTCCTCTTTCGCCAGCTCCGCTTCCCTCTTGCGGTCGTCTTTCTCCGTCACGATGCCCTCCATGGCCAGTTTGAGGCTCTCGCAGGACGATCCCAGGCTCTGGTTTTCCAGAAGCGTCCGGTCGACTTCGTCGATCAGTTTAACTCTCTCCGCTCGGAGCTTCTGCAGCTCATATTCCGCCGACTCCATTTTCTGCTGCAGACTGGCTACGAGCTTCTCGGCCGAAGCCAGCTGTTCCTTCTGGCTTTTGTTTGCTTTCAGGACATCTTTGCGAGAGATCAGAGCCGCCTGGAGCTTTCGTTGAAGCTGCTGGATCTTCGCCTCGCTGTCTTTTCCTTCCTCCTGCTTCTGTGGGACTTCGACCTCTAACCGTTGGGCTTTTTCTTGCTCGGCCATCAGTTCTTCCTGTAGAGAAGAGACGAGCTGATCCTTCTGCGACACCGTGTCCTGCATCGAGCGGATGAGAGAGTTCTGATCGCTCAGCTGCTGGCTCAGCTCCGTGATTTCGTGGTTCTTCTCGTCGAGGAACTGCTTGAAGTCCTGCACCTCGGTCTGAAGCGCCGCTATGGAGGACGTAGAATCTGCGCTCGCTGCTTCGGCCTCCATCTCCGCTTTCAGGGATTCGGCGTAAGACTCGGCCCGGTGATACTTTTCTCTGAGATCGCGAATTTCCCCCGAGAGCGCATCGATCTGCCTTTCTTTTTCCCTGAGTGCGAGGAGCTCTTTGCCCAATTCCAACACTTCCGCCTCTTTCAGAGACAGACTGGTCTGGGTTTCCTGCAGCTGCCTCTCCAGCTCCACGTTAGCCAGCCGCACAGTCTGGATCTCGTCTCCGAGCGCTTTCACGGATTCCTGCATCTGTGCAGAGAGGACGTCCGACCGCTCCCCGGGATGCCGAACCGGGCCGCTGGATTGCGGCTGCGACGAATCCGCCTCAGACGTGGAAAAATCCACCCAGTCCTCCTGGACCCAGTCGCTCGCCGCTTGCTTCGACACATTTTCAGCCGGTCGATTGGTCTCTCTGCGAGGTTCTCCTTCGCCGCTCACGTTTCCTTCCAAGTCTCTCAATTTCGTCAGAAGTGCTTCTCGCTCGGCGCTCTGCGCCTCAAAGCGTCCCGCGAGCTCGCCGTGTTCTTCCTTCTGCTGCTTCAGCTGTTCGCGGTGGTGCCGTTCCTTTTCTTTGGCCTTGCGGATGGTTTCCTTGCGAGACTCTTGGGCCTCTTGAACCTTCCTGTGAAGGGTTTCCAACTCGGCTTCTAGAGAGGCCACTTGCGATTGCAACGCAGTGGTTTCAGAAGAACCGTCGGCCTGCTGAGAGGTTGCAGCCTCGTCACTTAGCGTTCTAGTCAGAGCAACCGTCTCGCTGAGAACTTGATCCTGCTGGCAGATTTTAACCTCGAGAGTCTTGACGGCCTCTTCTCTGGCTCTTAAAGTTTGCTCGAGTTCAATGACTTTAACCTCGAGAGTCTCGACGGCCCCTTCTCTTGCTCTTAAAGTTTGCTCGAGTCCGATGACTTTAGCATCAAGAGTCTCGACGGCCCCTTCTCTGGATCTTAAAGTTTGCTCGAGTCCGATGACTTTAGCATCGAGAGTCTCGACGGCCTCTTCTCTGGATCTTAAAGTTTGCTCGAGTCCGATGACTTTAGCATCGAGAGTCTCGACGGCCTCTTCTCTGGATCTTAAAGTTTGCTCGAGTCCGATGACTTTAGCATCGAGAGTCTCGACAGCCCCTTCTCTGGCTCTTAAAGTTTGCTCGAGTCCGATGACTTTAGCATCGAGAGTCTCGACGGCCCCTTCTCTGGATCTTAAAGTTTGCTCGAGTTCGATGACTTTAGCATCGAGAGTCTCGACGGCCTCTTCTCTGGATCTTAAAGCTTGCTCGAGTTCAATGACTTTAGCCTCCATTTCCTGAATGCCATGTCCTCCGGATTGTTCTACCTGGGGAATGTCTGCGGGGGTCTCTTCTCCCTTTGACGCTTCATCTCGTCCCGTCCGTTCCTTTGCGTCTTCCTCAAAATCGGCGACCTTCTTCAGCAGCTCTTTGCGTTGCGCGAGTGCAGCCTGCAACTTCTTCTTCGCGGCCGTCAGTTGGGTTTCCAGCACTTCGTTCTCCTTTCGCACGCCAGCAAGTTCATCATCCACATGAGCGGCTGAGTCTTCAGGAGTCACTTCCTGTTGCTCCTCTCGGACTTTCTCCAGGTCCACGATCTTCTCCTTCAGCTTATTGACCTCACCGTCTGTCTGGAACTTCTCTTCCTCAGCTTGGAGGAGTTTAGCGGACATGCTGTAATTGAGCTCCATCACCTCCTGCTCTTTTTGGCTGAGGAGGACGTGCAGCTCGCCGATCTCCACGTCCTTCTTTGACAACGTGTCGTTGTTGAACTCGGATGTTTGAGAGTACTCCAGCATGCTGCTTTCCATATCTTGAAGCCTCCTTTCCAGCTCGGAGGAGAGGAGCTCTCTGTCCTCCAGCTGAGCACTCAGCATCCTGGCCTGCCCCTCCTGCTCGGAGAAAGCTTGGTGGGCCACTTCCAGATCAGTCTGCAGGCCCTGGATCTTCTCCTCCTTAACTGAACTCTCCGAGCTTAAAATGTCTATCTGATCTTCCAGAAGACGCATTTCAACACCGTGTTTCTCCACCGCGGCGCTGAATTGCTGAGAGAACTCATGCAGCTTCTCTGTGACTGACTTATGTTCCTCTATAAAATGATTGACCTGCGACTCGCCCTCTTCTTTGGCAGCAGTAAGCGACTGCGTCTCATCTTCCAGACTCTTGATTTTCTCCTGTGACTCTGCAGCTGCCTCTCTGAGCCTCTGAAGCTCGGCCAAAAGCTCACTGTACCTCCTCTGAAGCTCCTCGGCTAAGGCCTCGGCGAAGACCTGAGCCGAGGCCCAGTTCCCATCTGCGGGGGAAGAACCCTGCTGAGTTACGTGAACCTGCACCGTCTCGCGGATAATGACAGAGGAGGACTCGACTTGCACTGTGGAGGTTTCCTGCTCCATGCTCGTCGCCTCCCACGACTGCAGCTGCAGCTGGCCAAAGTCCTGCATGATGGACGGCCACTCCTGGCCCCCGTCTTGATTCCCAGCTTCGAGGAGGGTCCAGCTGCTGTGGGCCACCTCTGAATCACTACTGGCGACCATCTCATCTGAGGAGGTCCCTTTGGATTCTTCCGGGGACTCAGGCTGGTGTCCAATACGCTCTGGGCTGCTCTCATCATCAGCAGAAATGGAGAGGACTAAGGTATCCTCAGCAACCAAGGTGGTCTCTTCTTCTTGCGTCTCCTCCATGAAGTCAGGAAGGGCCGCGGAGCCGCCATGTGTGGCGGCGCTGGCCTCCTGACCCTGATCTGGGGTCTGATCCGAGGTTTCACACAACGCAACCACACTGGAGCTGAGCTCGTTAGCCAGCCGGAGGGATTCCCGCAAGGCAACCAGCTCACTGTCCTTTTCTAAAAGCTGCTGCTCCAGTGGGTGTGCTGTGGAAGTCAACAAAAGGAGTACGTTATTTGACAACATTTGTTTGGCATCTTTCAAAAAATTACTTAAATGATTAATTGAATATAAAAATGATTATTTTGTTGATTGCATTTAGTATAAATAATCTACAGAGTGCCTCACACTCAGGAAGTTATGGCTCCAATATTGTCTCTTAACAAGGTATTCCTTGTAAATAAAAGATGCATAAAAGGTAAAACACCTCCGACAGGTGGAGCAAAATCCTTTTTATTGTATGCGTGAGCGTTCTGATCCATAACCATTATGTTCCATATCATGTATTCAGTTTATTTTGAGAGTACAAATCCAGTTTTTGTACCTTTTTGAGCTTCAGATGAATCCTCTGCTGATGGTTCAGTCACATCATCCCTTTCAGACGCCTGAAACAACAACAACAAAATATATATATTTGCCAAGATTGAAGCTTTTGGATCTTATGATTAAACATTTTCTGGAGATAATTTCCTGTATAAAAAGACCGGGGAGAACACTTTCTATACGGCCTCTATGATTGTTCTTGACTCTATATCAGCACACAGGGCTGTGGCGTGAGTCATACCGGTGGATCAGTGCAGAGGGGATTAGGCAACACTTGTAGCCGCTGACATAACCCGGCCAGACACACGTGACCCTCGGCCAGGTGACTGACCAGCTCTCTTCAGACAGTCATTTAACAAAGGGGTCAAATAAAAAGACGCGGTTGTCTGACTTTAAAGACTGCTAAGAACTACTTTTACCTCAGTTCATACTCAGCCTCCAGTCCCACATCGTACACGCAATGATACACTTTGAAGCCAAATCTTAGCCGAGATGATAAAACGTAAAGTTTCTGTCCTTTTGAAGTGAAATCAAGTGAGAAAATTTGCTAAATTCTGCCGTCGAGCAGAAACTTTCTTCTGTGTTTTTAAGGCCACATCTGGAGGGCTCACGTTGTGATCGGATCTCAAGATCGAGATAACGACAACGTATTTCAATGCCGGTCGAAAAATGCAGAAGAGCTTTGACTAAATGTCTTTATCTAGGTAATGCATATACAGATCATTTCATAATGATGGTTCTGAGGACTGACCGTTGCACTTAGATCCTGCAGCTGTTGCATCTTGGCAGTGGTTTCCTCCTGTTCTGTGGTTTTTCTGTCAAGTTGTTCTGCAAATCAAGAGATTCTCATTGAAGCATCCTGATGAAACTAAAACGCTTTGACATGCCTGAGCTTCATAAACACATGCTCTCACCCTGAAGGGTTTCCACGGTGTGGGTGAGCTTGACGCAATGTTCCTCTCTCTCGCTGCGTTCCTCTTTCAGCCTCGTCAGTTGCGTCTCAATAGACTGCACGGTGTCCAGGAACAGGGAGAGGTCAGCGGGGAAGGGGACTTCCTCTGCTTCTTCAAGAGCAAGAGACCGCAGAGGGCCCCAAATCTCAGCCAAGATCTCACAATTCTTCTGGGCATCTTGACGTTCCCCCTTAAGGGAGGCCAGCTCTCGCTCTAGCTTATCCACTTCTGACTCCTCCCTCTCCGAGGCGTCCCGGTCGGCCTGGACGACGGCCTCTCTCATAGATGCGAGTTCACTTTCAAGCCGAACTATTTCCGCCCCGTCGCTCTCTGAAGTGTCGCGGCTCGCTTGGACGGCTGCGAGCTCAGCCTCTTTCATCAGAGCCAGCTCTCCCTCCAATCTGGCGACTTCCATCTTCTCCTCCGCCAGAGCCTCCCGACTCGCATGCTCCGCTTCTCTCAGGGAGCCCAGCTCGCCCTCTTGCCCCGCCCTCTCGGCCCTCTCTCTTTCCAAGTCCTCCAGGGTGGTTCGGAGGGCCGAGACTTCTTCGTCGGCCCTGCCGGCCCGCTCGGCCCACTGCCGCCGCTCCTCCTCCCTCCGCCCGACGGCCTCGGCCAGCTCCTGCTCCATCTGCCGGAACTGAGCGGTCAAGATCTGGGCAGAAATTAGACGGAGAAAGAGGATATGAGTGGGTGTGTTGTGTGGCTCAGCCAAACAATGCAGAATTGTGACGTGCCATCAGGATGAGGGTGTGACTGTTTGAACGGTTTATCCTTTCTAAACCAACACACTACAGATATCTACCCGAATCAAGGTCCGTACCTGTTTTTGTTGATCAGCACTGCTTACTTCCTGCTGCAGCATTTCCAGCACTTGGGACCGAGAGTGAAAGGCCTCCTCGAGTTCTTCACAACGCCTCTGTGCTGCATGCAGAGCCTGGAAATAAACACCAAGGGACCAAATCATCTAACACGTATCCGGGGAGTGTGGACATGATCTGTATTTCACTAGGGCGAGATGAACTGAAGCAAATTTGAGTCATCTGCTACTTTAATTACATAATGGGTTTCTACTATCAGCTATCAAATTATTTTCATGGACTATGTTTGGTCTGGCGGTTATTCTTCGGTCTTAAAATAGAATAAAACTATATTTTTTTTAATCAACTGATGAATCATTTAAGTGAATTTTATTTACATTTTTTTAATTGTCTGTCACTGTTTTATGTTGTATGTCTGAAACTGTCTTTAATGTGCTCCTGCTGTCTTGGCCAGGACACTCTTGTAAAGGAGATTTTTAATCTCAATGAGGCTTTTCCTGGTTAAATAAATTAAAACAATTAAAAGAATTATTGCAAAAATGTTAAATCTTAAAAAGTGCTAGCTTCTCAAATGTGAATATTTGCTGTTTTTTGTTGACTTTTTTCTATAATAGTAAATTGAATATATTTGAGACTGTTAGTGACATAAATTTTGAAACCAAGCAAATTAAACTAGACAATTTAGGGGGGCTTTTGAACATCGTTATGGGGATTATTTCTGACTCTTTATTGACCAAACAATTAATTAAGGTAATCATCATGAACAGCTCTACAATCAACCAAAAGAGAAAACCAAATCAAAGAGCTTGTGCGTCTGTTACCTGCTGAACCTCGCCGTCACTCTGAGCCTGTGCTGTGACCGTCAGCAGCTCTTCCTCGTGTTTCTGGATCTGTTCCTGGAAACGAACATCCTTCTCGCAGACCACCGCCTGCAGTTTCTCCAACTGAAAAACAAAAGCACACAACGCGTTGTTTAAAAATCATTGTTTTGTTAACGGGGTGCATGAAGTGAGAGACCCATGTGCGTCACCTGTTCAGCGTGGGCAGATTCCTTCTCTTGGAGGAGCCGCTCGGTGGTCTGGAGTTGCTCCCGAAGCTCTCGGCTGTTGGCCTCCTCCTCGCCCAGCTTGTTCTTCAGCTCGTGGAGCTCCTCCTCCACTGCGGCGCCGGTTCCCGTGAAGGAGCTGTCTGGACTCTGCTGTAGACAAAACCAGATGTTGAAGTCAGATAAAAAAACCTTGAGTCGTGTTGTTAGTCTGTGCTTTATCTTCGCCTGCATGGGATTGTCGTTGCGGAAGGCAAACTCACTGGTGCTTCTCCTTGTCCTCTCAAATCCGTTATCTGTTTGTTGAGTGTCACCATCTTTGCTTTGGCCTGCATTTTGAGTTTGATGAAGCGAGCGTCAGCTTCATCCTTCTCGTTCTGTGGATATGAAGCAAAAAAATAATAATTTAACTGGCTTTTGGGGGAACACACACACACACACAGACACAAACACAGACCCACACACACCTTGAGCTGTGCGTCTTTGTTAAACAGCTGGGTGTCCTTGTCTCGGATGAACTCCTTCAGCTGGACCACCAGTTGTTCCAGGTGAGCCAGCCTCTCCATGGCCTCCTCAGGGCCCTCAGACTCCACAGGAGCCGGGCCCTCGCCGTCGGGGAGCTGAGGCACCATCATGTCCTGAGCGAGGAAACAGATGTGGTCAGCTTATTATATCATGTTTAGTCCCTCTCAACCTGTAAAAAACAGCTGCATAATGTTCAAACCAATACAAGATGCTGCTGAGATGCATTTTGGGAAATACAGGATGATGCGAATCAAGATAAAGCCCCCTTCGAGCTATTTATGCACAGATAGGATGCCTTAAGAAATAAAGGATCTTCATTTTAAAAGATGAGAAACATGAAGGCATTTCCTGTCATCATCATCATCTTGTATTTTCTCAGTGGTTGCTCCAAAAAGGAGGATACAGTTATCTAGAGCCATAACATTACTTATTTAAAAGCATGGCACGCAGTTGGCAATACTCTCTGATTATAATTTATGATAAGAATGTGTTGCTCTCTCACCTGCGTATCTCCATCTGGGCCCTCCTCTCCAGAGAGCTCCTGGAGGACCGTGGCCAGACGGCTGAACATAAAGACGTCACTGTGAGGGGGACACAAAGTAACGTTAGTAATGTCTGCCGTATAATTCAATATATGTGCCAAATTTGTGCATACCCTTGACTGACATACTTATTGACTTACAGTGCAGCTTTATGTTTGTTTACACAGTATGTCAGGTAAGATAAGTACATATTTACATATTTCTACTGTCTTTGCCAAGAACAGCTTTAAATGCTGCCTGACATTGGTTGACATGTACTCTCAAGGAGTGAATATACACATAGTATCAAGCATATTTAACTTGTGAACACAGTATTGCCATGTAGCAGCGTGTGACATTACACGAGAGCTGAGACGATTAATCAATTAGTCAAAAGGATAGAGACATAATTAGCAACTATTTTGACAATTGATTTCTAAGTTTTAGCATCTCAACTGTCAGGATTTGCGGTTTTTATTTTGTCAAACAAGAACGACCAAGGTTCACAAAGAAAGGAACAATATACACGGAACTACGTACAAGTACATGGCAAAATTAGGGAATTATACACATATTTGGGCTCTAGGAAATTGAAGAATTTATAATTAATTTTCAATTAATGGAGAAAATAAGCTGCAGATTAATTTAAGACATGTATTATCATTATATAACTGGTTATAGGTTATGCATGTATATTACAATATTTTAAATATATTTCAGACATTTATATAAATAAACTATAACACATGGGCTTACAGTTTATTTATATGAACAACCTATAAAAACCTGGGCTTACAGTTAGACACATAGTTAAACACATTTTTTCTCAATTTTGTATCACGTCCAAAAGCAACACATTGGCAGACACCCCCTCAGCCTGTTGTCCGAGTCGGACCGGTCGGAGCCGACTCTTCCCGAAACACGACACTCCACTGCGGCTGCGTCACTCTTTTCGTGAAGAAGCAAAGATTATAGCTAGCTAACGCGAACAAAAATGGACGGGGCAAAACTTCCCTGGACAGCGACGTCCCCAAAGAGACGTCGGCACATTTGAGGATTAAGAAACGACAGCAGGAGCGGGATAACCCGGGTAAACGTCCGGTGTTTACTGTGACTGTACTTTGAACGATACAGTAAGTGAGCTAAAGCCACTTAGCTCGCTAACGCTGGGCACTAACCTAAAGGACAGCTTCTTTAAAAAACGTTTTAAACCGTTTGTATCCTCCGTGAATGGCAGTTATGTAAAGCAGCCCAGAAAGGGGTGTACTTTTTTTTTCAATCAAAAGACATTTGACTCACCTGTGAGATTGTTTCCAAGATGAATGTATCTGCTTTTTATGTGATATATTTCCTCGGATGGATGGCAGAGCATAGCCACATCATCAAACTATTCCGGAAGCAAAGCTTCCTTCGCTCTGATTGGTCAGCCCGGACTTGCTATTTTAAGGGGCCGTCTGCAAATTTTTTAAAGGGACCGTCTCCAATTTTCGCAGGCGTATTCTACTTTCATCAAAACGACAAATTATCTGTAAACTAAAAATATATATATATATATATATATTTAAATTTCTACATCTGGAAGAATTCAGAAGACATAATAATGATGATAGGACACAAACGAAGAGTCAACCAGATCATCAACCACGGCAGGCGGCTCGGGAGGAGCCTGATGCTGCTGGTTCACTACACCTCGGTGTTTGTGGCCTTCGCGGGGCGCTCCGTGCAGTGGATGGTGGATGCTGTGAGGTGGACCACCCTGTTTGCACGCTACACGGTGTCGGTGTTTGACTCCATCTACAGGCATCTGCACTGGGGGAAGAAAACAAGCGTCGCCGGTGGTGCCAGCAAGATCTACCCGAGGCTCTGACATGGAGCCGCTGTGGCTCCTTGTTTGTTGTAACTTTGTCTGCCCCGTGTTGTGTAGACATGAAGTCAAAACAAGACGACAACAAAGACAGCTGAAACTCAAGAGGTGAAAATGAGGCCTTACTGAAGTTAGAAAACATAGCTTTGACATACATTATATTATAACATGTTTTTACATAATATGTGCATTCAATTTTTCGTTGTTGTCCAGAAATGCGCTTTCAAAGTGTTGGAAACTATATTTAAGGCTGTTTGTGAGACACAATGGGGGGGGGAAGAACCCTGTTGCGGCCACTTATCACTTTTATCGCTTATAATAATATCTGACATGACTGTTAATGCTAATGTGCTACAGGGTAATGCAAACTATGTTAAGCATACATACTGAATGTCTTTTACATATTACATTATTGCACTAGAGCAGAGGAAGAAATTTTATTTTCAGCCAAATATTTGTAGTACATCTGTGCCTGTCTGAAGCCTTCAACAGGCCAATCTTTTTGTGGTATTGATCATGAAACTCATTGGACAATTGGGGATTATCACTCTGGTTGCATCTGTGGAGATGTTGCTTCCCGTGTTTTTTTTTTACGGTGATTACGTATTAGGAAGCGTATGCCCTTCTTTTTTGCACGTTGAATGAACCCCGGCGATGCTCCTGTGAATGTATTCAAGAAGCAAACTGACATGAGTTGAACCTTTCCTGGACTGTCGATATGAGAAAAGGAAACAATTTAAAGTAAAATGTGGCTTTAAAATCTCCCACGGTTGCATTTATCACCATGTTTTTATTTTTACGTTTGTATTAATACATGTAGTTTAATTTTACACATATTTAGACTTCAGTTTGAGCATGAATATACATATATACTGCATATGTGTTGTTTTTGTATGACTCATCGTCTTAAAAATGCCCATGAACCACTTATAGCTGCTGAGTACCACTAATACAAGACGAACGAAGTGAGGCTTCATACTAAAGCATGTAGACATATATATGGTATTATTTTCCTTATGTATTGTATCGACAATGAGATCGAAAAGCTTTCTGCATGTTTTTTTTACATACATTTCGAGCTCAAACTGTCACATTTGTTAAAAAACTGTACCTTCTTGGTTTTAAACTGTGGTGTCCAAATACAAGTCTCTTCCAAATATATTATTATTATGTATTAATGCTGAATCTGCTGAGGGTGCGTTAAGTCATCGGCCCAGGAGGGTGACGGATGTGACGGATGTCCCCCACGTGAGGCATGAGAGCTGCAGCGTTGCCCGTCAGTCAGCAGTTCTCAGCGTGGGCGGAGATGAAATGGTCAACCTGCCCTTTTAAATGAGGTCGATTATGCCGATGATCTGCGCGTTCGCCCCGGATTACAGACGGTGATTAAACCCAAGGTGGACCCAGAGGGGGGGCGCGCCGCCTCATCCCCAAACACCTATAAAGGGCCTCCGCCGGCTGCCACTCTCACCCCGAGACTGTGTGACTGTGAAGAGGGACAACCTTCACAGTAGACCAATCGGGCTGAGCGGTCCGCAACAACAACAACAACAACATCCTCCAGCTATTTCACTTCGGGTGTCAGCGAAATACATACATGGGTAACTCGACAGGAAGCACCGTGGACGACCTGCAGGCGGTGGAGATGCACCTGTGGTACAAGAAGTTCATGACCGAGTGCCCCTCGGGTCAGCTCACCCTGCACGAGTTCAAGCAGTTCTTCGGGCTGCGGGGTTTGGACCCGGAGGCCAACGACTACATAGAGCAGATGTTCCGCACGTTTGACATGAACAAGGTGAGACGCTGAGATTATTATTTTTTTTATTTAATCAGGAGCAGAGAGATACACCTTTTTTTTTTTTTAAAGCTGGCAAGGTGTGATGGTTCTTGTAGGATTTTCTCTTTGAGCCTTGTTTTGTAATTATTTGACCTTGAATAAGAGAAAGTTCATCACGACCAACACATAAGGCTCCGTATGAATGTAAATACCATTTTTGACAGAAGAAGAAGAAAAGTGAAAATGTTTATTTCTCAAATTTGTTTTATTTCCATTCTTATTAATTAATATTGTACATCAGGTTAATCTATACCTTCAAAAGCAGGTGTTTCTTTACAATGTGTTTTACATGTTTAAAAGGGATTCTGTTACCTGGAAACCTAAAACACAAATATGAACCTGAAAAAACACGTGGCCTTAACCCTCCTGTTACCTTTACATTTACTAACATATTTTACCCTCGGGGTCAATTTGACCCCAGCAATTAAAACCTCCAGAAAATTATTAGAATTAATATTGTTTCCCAAGTTTAAGTGTGAGGTACTTTATGTTTGTTTGTTGACTACCTAAATAGCCCTTTAAATATATAAAAAAGTTGATATTTCTTATATGTTTGACACAGTGAAAAACAGCCTGGGGTCAAATTGACCCCAAAGAACACCGACGTTAAACATTGAATGGGGTCAAATTGACCCTAAAGGTAACAGGAGGATTATGATTCCTTTATAATGTTTGCAAATTAATCGACCAATAAAAAACACTCAAGATCTGTTCATTTGGGACTCGGCTCTAAAGTTAAGTTAAGAATCCTAAAACTTTAACGTGCTGCCCAGAACATGAGCACCATTCATGTTCATCACGTGACCTTCCAGCCACAAGAGCTCCAGACAGATTAATGAAATTCTCTGAACATGGCGACGGGGTCAATGCCAGACGTGTCCGTTTCTGAAGCTATATTTAGTCGGCTCACAAAGGGCAGCGGCAATCTCTGGGGGATGTAAACTGAGAGATTATCTGAGAGACGACCGCTTTGAAGCCAATATTGTTGTCCAGACAGCCCCTAGAGATGACCCTCCTTTGGAGGGGTCTTAATAACATCAAGCATGCCAGTTGATTGACGTGTCGTGCGCGCTGGTGTCTGCAGGACGGCTACATCGACTTCATGGAGTACGTGGCGGCCCTTAGCCTGGTGATGCGCGGGAAGATGGAGCACAAGCTGCGCTGGTATTTCAAACTCTACGACGTGGACGGCAACGGCTGCATCGACCGGCACGAGCTCCTCAACATCATAAAGGTGCGTGCGGCGGGCACAGCGGGTCCCCCTGCAGTCTGAAAACAGGCTAATTGATATTTGTTGTTGTTGTTGTTGTTCTCAAAGGCCATCCGTGCAATCAATGGTCAGGAGAATCAGGAAATGTCTGCTGAGGATTTCACGAACCGCGTGTTTGACAGGATTGATATAAACGGAGACGGTGAGTGTGTTCTGGAGATTGATTGAAGAAATCAATCATTGGGGGGGGGGGGGGGTCAAGCACAATGGGCTGTATAAGTTGCTGCTAAACACAATAACAGTCAACTTTTGTCACACGTATATAACATATATAATATATACAGGACTGTCTCAGAAAATTAGAATATTGTGATGAAGTTCTTTATTTTCTGTAATGCAATTTAAAAAAACAAAAATGTCATGCATTCTGGATTCATTACAAATCAACTGAAATATTGCAAGCCTTTTATTCTTTTAATATTGCTGATTATGGCTTACAGCTTAAGAAAACTCTAAAATCCTATCTCATAAAATTTTAATATTTCCTCAGACCAAGTAAAAAAAAAGATTTATAACAGCTGAGTGTTTGTCAAGGCTCAGGAAACCCTTGCAGGTGTTTCGAGTTAATTAGACAATTCAAGTGATTTGTTTAATACCCTACTAGTATACTTTTTCATGATATTCTAATATTTAGAGATAGGATATTTGAGTTTTCTTATGCTGTAAGCCATAATCAGCAATATTAAAAGAATAAAAGGCTTGCAATATTTCAGTTGATTTGTAATGAATCCAGAATGCATGACATTTTTGTTTTTTTAATTGCATTGCAGAAAATAAAGAACTTCATCACAATATTCTAATTTTCTGAGACAGTCCTGTATACATATATATATGTATTATATATTTACTATCTATAAATATATATATTTATTATTGATATTCATTTATTATATTGATATTCTAAATATGAATACATATTCTAAATATAAATAATATATATATATATTTATTAAATAAATATATCTCTAGATGTAACTATATGAATAATTATTTCTTGGTAATAAATATATGTATATATACATATATAATAAATGAATATAATAAATAATATAATATATCAATATACAGTATATCAAAATATGTGTGTATATATATATATATAGATTACAAATACATATATATCTAATAATAAAGGCAATTATATATAAATACAAATATATATAAATAAATATTTATGTCTTTAAATGCAATCTTCCCCCTCCGACAGGCGAGCTTTCCTTGGAGGAGTTTGTGGCCGGTGCGCGCACCGATGATTTCATGGAGGTGATGATAAAAAGTCTGGACCTCACTCACATTGTGGCGATGATCGACAAACGGAGGCACAGCGTTTAGGCTCCGCCCAGTCGCCCCACCTCATCCCCATTCATGACCCCGAGGGTCTCCGTGCACGGTCCTCTGTTGAAGAGGTTCACATAGACTTGAGATTTCTATTCAGATGGAATAATATAATTCCAGTGTGGCTGCAGACACTGACCTGTCCCATGTCTTATCTCTGAAACAGTGGCACACATTGCACCTGAAATGCAGTCAAGCTATGCAAACTGGTCTTGTTTATCGATGCCGAGCTCTTCCCACTTCGGTGCGTGGGACGATCCTTCATCGTTCCACCGCCGATTCCCCCGAGGAACAAAGGAGGGAGATAAGCAGAGCGGCAATTACATGCACTCAATGCTTTCCAAATTATTATTTCTTCAGCGTCTGAGTTCTTCTGCATCAAAATACTGTTCCAGCCTCGGAAGTGTGCTTCATATCTTTATGCAAATTTGATGAAGTCAAAAGACTATAAAAAAAACGTGCTTTAAGCAGTGTGCAAACAAAGTAAAATGTTTTTAACCTTTTTTAAAGTTTGAATAAATAAAGTGTATCTACTGGATATAAAGTGTTGCACAGCCAAGCATTTATAAGCAGTACATGAACAATGAAAAAATGGTTCATATCCCTCTTTGAGTACTTGTACAGAGCCATAAGGACCTTTGAAAGTGTTTAAATATGTACAGTATTTTCCAACAATAAAATGTGTTTTTTACATTATTAAAACTATGTTTTACTTCATTATTATAATTAATCATGTTTATACACCAGCCTCCACTTGTGGCTGTCCAAAGGAGTTAGTTGACGTATACCATAGACTACACTATACTAGTCATATAAATAATAAATAGTGGGGGTTAAAGTGTAAACCTGAAGACGTGTTAAATCTTAGTGGTAACTTTAGCATGATGCAACACGGAATTCTATCAATATTTTTAGTATTTCCTCTAATATTTGCATTTTCTTTTTTTATAAATCTTCTTAAAAGCGTGTTCATTGTCTCCATTACAGAATCAGTGCCCTCTGACGTCAGTATTCAACCTCAGACAGCAAAGTAAACGATGGTGACATCACGGAGACTTTGAGCCAGGACGATGACTCACCAGCACTGTGCCACTCAGGTTAAAAATGCTAAACCTGCATCATATCCATCTCTTTTTCTCCCATTACTTATTAGCAGGATGAACTATTTTATAAACTGGTTTATACATTGTGTTAGAAAAGAGAAAGACGATGGATGTTTCCTTTAAATACACAACAAACGTAACAGAAGCTTTTAACAAAAACAAAAAAGTCAAACATATAATGTGAAATTGCCAATATGGCATTTATTTGATACAAAAGCAAATATCTAATATCTGTCATAAGAGGAGACAAAAGAAACTCTTTCAGCAACCACAAGGGGGCAGCGACATAATTGGATTACAGAAATAATCCAACAGCGGTCTGAATTTGTGTATAAATCCTCCTTTGTGTTGCTGCTCACCGTGTGCCTTCTCTCCTTTATTCTCAGCAGTTTTACAGGAAGTCATAAAGATAATTGACGATCTCAAAATTCACCGTCCTGGAAGATAAATCACACAAAACACATTGTTTTGAAGAAAAACGTGTAAAAAACCCTTAATGTGCTTGAATAATTCTGCTTTCTGTGTATTAACGTGCACACACACACACACCTGGAGATGGCACAGATGAAGTCCATGGAAACGGCACATTTGTACTTGGGGGCGTCGAGCTGGTCGTCATGGCTGATCTGAGTCAACAGCTGTAAGGTCACCAGAGAGGAGATCTAGATGGAGACCGGAGGGGGACATCAAACGACTCTCTGCTCCACTTCTCTCAAAGACAGCGTCTCTTCTCTTTGATTCAGAGACACTTAAACGATCGAGATACGGGTCGAGCCCTATTTCCTAAAAAAAAACATGTCGTGCCCCTGGGCCGTAAATAGATCGTCATTTTGGCCCCGGATCCAGAAGCTCATGACCATCTGGGTCATCTGAGACACTGTGGTCATTAGGCTAGATTGAACATGAAATAATGTGTTATTTGCACCTAGAGGTGAAAAAAAACTAATTTAAAATCCTCTGATTATATTCAATGACGTTCTATATTCTGCAGGAGCCACTTTTTAGACCCACGAGACTTAAAGGCACTGCAGCACTAAATGAAGGGGCACAATTAAACCACTGCAGAGCTCAGTTTAACGAGAAGCACACAGACAGTTAAGGAGGTTAATTCAACTACTCTGGTCCCGGATGGGTTCTTTTAGTGTTCTGCCGATCGTTACCCGTCTGTCCTCGTTAAACCGTCATAAACACACAAGTGTACAAAATGTCTGCAGTCTTGAATCTCGGCTTTTCCAAGAGAATGTTTTGCGAAAGTTGAATGCAACTGAACAAAGTGAGACTCCTGATGAAAAGCCGGAGGTCCATCCTGAGGGGCTCGTGAAAGTCTGGACCGGATCTAATGACAATCTATCCAACGAGTAGGATTCCTCTTTTGGGAACAATTGATTTTAATGCCATAGCCAACCCTTCCAAAAATGGTTGACATATTTCAGCCTAGAAGTGGAGGACCGACCGATTCTCCCTAAATAGCGATGGCATCAAAAAAATCTGAATGTTCAGTGAAATGAGGTCAAGCATTAGCTGACCTGGGAGAAGATGCTGGCGGTGGGGGCGACCCTGCTGTCCACCACGCTGTAGAAAATGGCGAGCAGGCGGTCCAGAGGGAACGGCTTCGGGCCCAGGAGATGGTTACTCGTCTAGGAATCACGTCGACAGGATATATATTGACATTGCATCAAAAAGGTTGAATTTGAAACGGTGAAACCGGCGTTTACGTTAACATGGATCACCTTCTCATTTTTCTTCAGGAAGTTTGTTTTTCTTATTTTACCGTGGTGCTGTCGGGAGGAAACGGAGCAGAAATAAATCTCATTTGTATGCATCACAAAATACCAATTTGCCTGAAAAGGCTTCACAATCTGTAAACAGCATTCTCTTGAAACAAAACTACAGAAGCGTGGTGCATCATCCCACATCGGATAAATATTCCCGCACCTTTACAAAGAAGCGCTTATCGGTGCGAGCCGGGTTGTAGGACGCCAGGTAGGCGGCAATCAACAGGAACTTGGAGTAATAAGGCAGTTCGACATGAGTGTGAGCAGATAAACCTGAGGGGGGATGAATGCAATGAGAAAAACTAAAAATACTTTTCCAATGTACATCAAAAGCTCAGTGCAACCCAGGATGTTTAAAAATCCCAAAAAAATAATTGCAATTTCTGCTCTGCAATCATGCAACGTCATCAAGTGCAACGGCGCTCAGTGTGTGTTGGTACCTCTCACGGCTCCACTCTCCTTCTCCTCCATTTGCTGCATCTGCTCCCACTGAAGACTGAATGAAAAAAAGGAAGGAGAAAAGACGCGCCGATGAAAGAGGAAGCGCAGCGTCAGCAATCACGGCGAGGCAGAGATACCGAAAAGACGAGCGGCGACGTCAGCGGTGACGCGGTGCGGCGGGGAACACAGACCTGGAGACTTCTCGCAGGTAAACGGTCTGCATGGCTTTCTTCAGGTGAGGCTCCACGTTTCTCCACAGCTTGTGTGTGTCGGTCTCTTTCACTGAAGACGCACACACACAAAAACAAGTGCGGCGTTGTTGTGAAAAGGCCACGTTCATAGCTTAGAAAAAAAGCGATGTAATCGGGAAGGAGGAAGAAAAATGTATTGAATAATAAAAGTGTGGAGAAGATGCAGATATTTCTGTCACACGAGAGCCAGAGGGGGAACGAAAGGGAGTCACATGACATCATCAATAATATTGGTTATTGTTGTTATTGTGCTATGTATAAATGTGTGTGTGGCAAGCAGGAGAGCAACTTTGATGACACAGAACATTTTGTTTGACTGAGCATCAACAAATATGGATTGAAGCAGAATATTTCATGTTGTCAATTGTGGAAATAATGACCTCCATTTTCTTTTTAAATTGTTTATCTGCAACCGTGCAGAAATACCGGCATGCAAAAGAAAAAGAGCTGTGCAGCTTTTGAATGTTGATTTAATATTTAGAAAGTGAACATTTATGAATGAAGCTTCAGACTATTGGGTACACAGTGAGGACGGAGATGCCACTCAGTAACATAAGACCCAGCGCTTGTCGCTATGTATGTGTAAAGAGGTAAATGTTGCACCCCCCCCGCCCCCCACACACACACACACTCCTCCAATTGGCCAATCAATTAATGCAGCCTTAAGGTGAACATCAACGTGATAGAAAGATCCCTTGAAATTAACACAAACAAAAGGGTCCAATAAGGTATCGTAAATATTGATCGGCGGTCAGATGAAGGAGTAAAACCTCTTTACCTTTGCCTTCCACTACCGGCTCGCAGAACTTTGAAAAGTTGAGGGCGGCCTAGTTGAAAAGAGAAAAAAATAAAGAAATCAGTGACGCAAGACTCAAAGAAAATCAGAACAATTAAACATCTCCTCTGATTTATGAGTGTGTGTGAGTGTGTGTGTGTGTGTGTTTGTGTGCGTGCGTGTCTGACCAGGTGGCGCAGCTCTCTGAGGTCCCGACAGACAGAGTAAAAGACTCCCAGCAGGATGTTGATGTAGGACGAGTAGAACTCAGCCGAATATGAAGGATGTCGGTCGTGGGACAAAATCTGCTGCAGCTCACCTTCAAAGACGAAAGCGGACACACACACACACACACACACACACACACAAAATACATCTTCTCACATATCAAGTACAATCTCCCTCCCTAAAGTGCTGCATTTATACAGTGGTGTTTTTATGATGTGATATTCCTCCACGGTCTCCGCCTCGAGTGTGAGAACAAACTCGCAGGTACAGATCTCACATCTCACGCTGCACCCGCCAAGCGTGTTTGTCATCATTATGCAGCGTGGTGGGAGGGCATTCATGACACTGGGTGATGGAGTGTTTATGAGTGTGTGTGTGTGTGTGTGTGTGTGTGTGTGTAGGGTTATACCTTTACTGTAGTCTGGGAAATGGAGCAGAAGGGGCTCGAAGCAGCCGGTGTTTGGTCTGAACTTGTCCCAGACGATTTCACTGAGCAGGATGACGGTGACGTTGTCTTCAACCTGAAAACGACACACAAGTACACAACATAAGTACATCAACACAAGGACACAACATAAGGACATCGACACAACTACATCGACATGTGCACATCAATATAAAAGATCGGTTTTGTACGAGTGGATTCAGTGGGAGTCGGTTTCCATGGCGACAGACACTGCTCCCAGTTCAATCAATGTTTTTTTAAATATATTTATATATAACATTCCGTGTATTTTGTTTTGTGCTCAACGGAAAACTGGAAAACACTCGATGTTGTTTCAGCATTTTAAAATGTTGGTATTTTACGATTTTTTCTCCAGTTTTTTAAATATTATTTAATTAAACTTTTATCTTATTATAGCAAATATTATAGCAAAGATCTAAAAAGGTTTAGGCTCAAGCCAGTGCTGTAAATACTTTTCTATCTATTCAAAAGAAATGGGGAAATTGCAAGATCACAGAAGCGGGTGCACATTATAGCATTAATAAAATATTAAAATATAAAAAAGCTTTTTTAGGGCAAATTCTTCAAAATAAATGACCGTAAATAAATAATAAAAGAAAAGAATCAGTCATGTTAATCTATTTGCACAAAGGTCATTTTGATAATAATAATAACAATGATATTACTATAAATGATAATAATAATGGAATTACATATTAGAGACACAGCCAGGCTCCCTCATCCTCTCATCCTACACATACGTGTAAATCTGCATCCTCATCATCACTTCAGATCCCTGCGTGGCATCACTGTGTGACATTTCATCTCGACACACAATCCAGGGTCCGACTTCCTTTAACAGGGATAAAAAACCCAAATAACCCTCAGATGTCTTCGTCCTCTTGGGCGACTCGACGGACGACCCGCGGAGCGCTCGCTGGACTTTTCTCACCAGTTCCTGAAGACGCAGGAGAGCGGGTAGGAGGTTGGCGTCGGCGTCTCTCAGGAGCTCGGCTTTTTCCATCACCTGAAAAACAAACGCGTGCACATCCGAGCTTATTTAAAACATTCACATTCAATAAACTCGAGGCCGTGAATGTCGGATTTATCGCGGCACATTTCAGTTTCACACGAAGAATTACACTAATTCTCACATGATGCCACTACGAATCATATTATAATGCAAACGTTGTGACACGCTCATAGAATACATTATTTTAATGAGTTTTTTGTGTTTTATTGCACGGCGCTCACAATGTATCGCGTCTGCTCGGCAGGACGCTGGGAGCACTGGTTTCTGTAGACGCGAACGAAGTCAGAGAGGGAGGGGCTGCGGGGGAGCAGCGAGGCGGCGTCGGCGCCGAAGAAGGACAGCAGGACTTGTTCAAACAGCAACGCGACAGAAACACATTCGACACAGCTGACCGGGGCGTGAGGCAGCTGCGGAGAGGAAGAGGAGAGGAGGATGAGGAGGATGAGGAGGAAGAGATCATCAGTTTCATATCTGTGGAGTTCAATACACACATTCACATCGTGTTGGACTCTCTCCTTTGATTTGGTTGTGCAACCTGCCATCGATGTAATTTAGTGTTTTATGAGAGCAGCAATTTGTAACCTGTCGAAAAACTAATTCACTGGTAATAAATCATTTTAGCTATTTTTACCACACACACACACACACACACACACACACATAAAATTCCAGCTTCTCAAATGAAAATAATTCCATCTTTTTTTGTCATATTAAGGAAACAAAACTGAATATCTCAAGTTATGTGTGAAAAGAAGCAGATTTGAAGACCTCCCTTTTGCGTCTGAGAGGACGTTAGGAGCTATTATTTTTAACATGTTCAAGACTGAAGAAGAAAAGAATCTGCAAATTAGTTGATATTTGTCTCTCTCACCTCGAGTTCCTTCAGCAAAACATGCATCACATGACTCTTCCCGGAAGACCGATGACCGTAGATGAAGATTGAGGGGTAGCTGTACTGGTGTGGCTGAAAGCACGAGATCCAGCACAGTTGTACTCAATATAACATCGCAGTTCATTCTCATACAAAGAATATAAAACGTTTATCTAAATGTGTATTTGTCAACAAAGAGCCTATTATAATAAATGGACAAGTGTGTCTGACTGAAAGTACACAAGTTATTGTTCTGTATTGTTGATTTAGAAGACTGAACATAAGGAAACATAATGTCAGTAAACTGAAATACATGTCTGGAATATTGTTTTGCAATATAAAAAGGTGCTTTATTTCTATTATAATTGTTAAAGTGACAATTACTGGTCCCCAGATGTCGTCAACAAAACTGCTCATCAAATGCAAAGAGTGCCCCACAGGAAAGTAGCAGCAATATGCTGTGCTCGTACTTTCTTTAAACCTAAATAGACAGCACTTCATTATATCTGTGTAGACTAACATGACGTCACAAACCTGGCCCATGAGCGACAGCAGCGTGCCGGCCTGCACCTCCCTGCAGGGCAGCTGATCTGAGACCCGCTGCAGCCTCTCCTCCTCGTGTCCTGGATGCTGGACCAGCGACGACATCCCGATCCCCGTTCAGCCAGCCTCAGCACCGCGGAAGTTGTTACGCTGTCAACGGTTTTCGGTATAACACGCAAAAACAACGAATATCGTCGGAAGCTACTCGCTGTAAACACGACAGGATTCTTTGGACATACATATGGATAATAATTAAGTGTGTATTAAACCTAAAACGAGGTGAAAAGCCAAGTTTTCAAAAGCTAAAAACGCGAATAAACGGCCGAGGACACTCACGGGAGTTTGGCGCGCGCCTTCAGATTACGTCAAATGACGGCATCCGTTTACCGGCCAATCACAAGTAACACAAAGGATCATGGGTAATGTAGTTTGTCGCTCTAATTAAAGGGACATAAGACACTTATACTTAAAAAAGAATACTTATCTATATATATAGAGCAATATTATATATATTTAACTTTATATTATATATATGTGTATTATATTGTCTTATAAATGCTTAGAGATATCGAAAGAATAATCAGAAGAGATGCTGAAATCGAAAACATTATAAATAAGCATATGAATAACTCGCTTTTGACTATTTAAAAAGGGAAATTTATGAATACAGGTCTCACTTGAGAACATATGTGTATTGCATTAAGTGCTACATACAGACATTGAATGTTAGTTATTTTCTTCTTCTCTTTTCTTCATCTTATTCCTATTATCATACATTTTGTTGTGTGCATTTGTCAATACTCCTCAATCGTGAAAGAAATATGATGCATCATAGTGGCATTGCAGGAGCTTTACATTTCTACACTTTATTTCACCCTTGTGTCTGTTTAAGATTTCCCACGTGCTCTATCGGAATAATGCGTCAGAACCGGATTAAGGGATGTGGGCTGGCCCTGTGCTGTCCGAGGCTATCCTCCGACTCTAATTCACTCGGAGCTCAGCTGCTGTTGTTGCTCTGTCGGTGTCGAGCACAGACGGACAATTACAGCGAGATCTCACTCAGTGAATCACAGAGCTGAGTCGGTTTCGTCGGGAATAACAGTCTCTGGTGTCGGCGGCGAAATATTTAAATTCATATGAGGACAAATGTAAAGAAAAAAAGAAATCCACTGGCTTCTGAATGGAGGATGGATTTCTAAAATCTCTTCTTCTTCTTTTTTGCCGGAGCGTTTCGCTCGTTTCGTTTTTGCGAGAGTGATGAATGAAAAATCTGCAGAAAAACCAAACCCGACCTCGCCATGGATACGAGATGATGCTGAGGGATCAACTGTGACTGAATAAAGTCTAACAGAAAAAAAGAAAAAAAGAAAACCGCGACAACTTCTGCAGAACATTGTTTTTTGGGGGGTACCTTTTGCGGGATCAGATACGGCTGATGTTAATTTGCTGAGCGCAGGTTCATTGATCCCGAGGACCGAGCGGAGCACCCCCACCCTCCCCTACCCCCCAGACTGGAGGATGATCCCCGGGGCCCCCGGCACCACCACCACCATGCTCCCCGCCTCCGAGGCTGCCAAAATCTACCAGACCAACTACGTGCGCAACTCGCGCGCCATCGGCGTCCTGTGGGCCATCTTCACCATCCTCTTCGCCATCGTCAACGTGGTGTGCTTCATCCAGCCGTACTGGATCGGAGACGGCATGGACACCCCGCAGGCGGGCTACTTCGGTCTGTTCCACTACTGCATCGGGAACGGGCTGTCCCGGGACTTGACCTGCCAGGGAAGCTTCACCGAGTTCAGCACCATCCCCTCCGGTGCGTTCAAGGCCGCCTCCTTCTTCATCGGCATGTCCATGGTGCTGGTCATCAGCTGCATCGGCTGCTTCGCGCTCTTCTTCTTCTGCAGGACCGGCACCGTGTACAAGATCTGCGGCTGGATGCAGCTGGCTGCAGGTAGGAGACTGTGCTATGAATACAGGTGGTGTGGTCTCATTGCACACTCCGGTGAGAGTTCAGTCCACTAGAAATGCTCGTCCAAAAGCAGAAGGTTTGCATCTGGTATAAAAACAGCTCAACATTCACACAGTATGCTCATCCACATCCAGAAGTTCTCCTGTCCCCCCCCCCCCCCCCCCCCCATTCACACCTATACTCCAGTAGCTCTGTAAACATTACTTTCAGCTCAAATTAGTAAATTTACTGGACAATGTTCATATTTTAACCTCATAAGACTGTAAACCATGAATAAATAAAAGACCAGGGTCAATATGCACATAGCTTTAAAAATGTTTTAAATAGGTTACTTGTTTTCCTGCTTTTTCAGGTTGAGGACTCCAATAGTTTGGCCCCACAGTCCTATTTAAGTCGATTTTGTCGATTTATGATTAATAAAGCCCCAATAAAGCATGATGTAACTGTGTAGGTGGAGTGCGGTCTTGGGGGGGACGTAAAAATCTCAGATTGAAATGGAGAAATGACTGTGTGGTGAGTTAAATAATGAAAAGATACAACATTTTGTTGAGGATATAGGTCAAAAGTGAACTTTAATGTTAAATACATGCATGTGTAATTCCCTTACATCACTATGTACAAAGATGTATTTTCAGCATGTTTTTTTATCCCAAAGCGTGAATATTCAGAGATGATTAAATCCCTTAAATACAACGTATTACAGAGTATAGCCAGAATTTGGTCACATAAAAGCTTAATAAACTCTAGAAACAGGTATAAATCCTCAGTTTTTTTATAAGGTTTACATCATGCAACTGGATGCATAAATCAGAAAAAAGCGAATTACTTTTTTTCTCTTAATGAGAATATAAAGGGTATCTCTAACGTCTTCAAACCCACCATGCTCATTATATGAGAAAATAAAACACAGTGAAGAGAAAATGAGAGAAATTTAAATCAAAGGAGCAGGACTTATAAACTAAACTTCTTTCTACCTTTAATTGCTTTTAGTCAAATTTCCAGCATCCTGTCTGAAGCAGACCGAGAAGATCTTGATTTCCTTCCAAAATTATATTTTTAAATATCTGGTGCAGCTCCGCTTTATATCTCCGCCAACTGTTTCATCACTCACGGGAAAATCAACGAGTAAATATTAACAGAGCAACAAGGGTTTAGTTTCGGATTTTGGAAATATTGAATTTCACGAGAAACACACAGAGAACATTTGGATGAGAAACTGAATAAATACACTTTTTTAGTTTTTCATCTAATTTTTGGCTCGTCTACCAAGATTTCATATTCAAATCACAATAAGAACATTTAATATACTTAATACACCACACACCAGCACACACTGTCAGTTAATAATCATCACATGCACATACATCTGCACATATATACACACTTCTCACATGCACACTCACTTGTATGCACACTCTTCAATTTGACCATTTCCTCATGTTCAAATACACATTTATTATCCTTCTTATTGTGCACATGCAGGCGTTTGATGATGTGTGCATGTAACACCAATTAACACCTTTTAATAACCTATAAGTACTCCACCAATTTAAACTTTGGGTTACACTCTTAAGACATTGTAAAAAATGGATGCAAAATTGAGATATTGCCTATAATATCCCACTCAATCTACTTGTCGAAAACCTGGAGCCATCATTACCCACAATGCAACACCACCACCGACAGCTCTTTTTGAGATTTGTGTGTGTGTTGCTCGAATAGCAGCTAGAATGTAGTTTTGAGCTGTGGAGGTAAAACATTTTGAAACTATTTTGATATTCATGTTTTTTCCGACGATATCTGGATTAAAAAATACAAAATAAAAGATTAGCACTTCAGTGGCACTTACTTATGGTTCTTTTGTAGTTTCAAGAAATGTTACTTTCTTGATTCTTGTTGTTCTGAGTTCATACTCTTGGTTGAATGCACTTGTAAGTCGCTTTGGATAAAAGCGTCTGCTAAATGACATGTGATGTAATGTGCCTGAACTTGCACATCTGCTGCTGTTGTCAAAATGTTAGAAAAGATCATTTAGGGACCTCTCAAAAAATACAGTACAACACAGAAGGCCTGGTAAAGCATGAGCTCTCACCTGAAAGACCATTACTATTCCTAATTGTGTTTATCCATCATGAATAACTCAGTTAAACTCTCCAGTCTAGGGACTGAGAGGCTGTATCCCGATACGTTAAAGCTCTGGGTATGATGTCGTGTCATCTGCAGACATTCTCACATTGGAATTAGCGAAATCTCCGGGAAGATCATTTGTATGTGAGTGATAATCATATATAGGGTTTGAGGTTGAAAGGGATTGAAAGCTGTGAGTCAACCCCCCCCCCCCCCCCCCCCCGAGATTGGATGTTATTCCTATAATGAGTGCCATCACACCAATTTACACCAAAGAAACATATAATGACTTTCTGGAGCATCATTTGAGGTTCATAATTCTCCTATAAATCTAATTTGCGCATAAAGCTAATATCCTGCGCATCTTCACGGATGCCTGCTTGTAAAACACAGCTTGTTCTCAAATGGGAATTAAATGTCGCAGCCCATAATAATCACATTCATAAAGAAGCGCCAATATGCATATGTGATTCAGGGTGAACATGTGTCCCAAAAGTCCAGTTTAAGCAATAAATAAATCACTCGCTGCACATTGATGAGAATTAGAGGTTAGGAGCGCCATCGGCCAGCTGTGAGTCTATTTCATAGCAAATAAAACCCCTATATATATAAAATATGTGGCTCTAGCAGCTGTGAGTTGGGTGGCGTTGGAGCCGCAGCCCTATGGAGCTCCATCAGAGTCCTGAGACGTACGAGTTTGAGTCTTAGCAGGTTTGTTTTTTCCGCAGATCAAAGCTGCGTCTTATTCCACGAGTCGGAGGAGCAGATGTGACCATTTGCAGACATTCAGGGGAAGAACTAAATCAGAGGTTCATCTCTGTTTTTTCTCTCTTCATGAATGTGGTTAGCAGTGGTGGAGAGGGCATTTGCTCAAGTGCTGCACTGAAGTACTCTTCAGAGGGAAATATTGAACTCTTTACTCCACAGCAGCTGCAGTTAGTCGTTACACATGAGGACGGCTGCAACTAATGATTATTTGTATTGTTATGGACCATCTATTGATTATTTTCCTGATTAAACGATAAATCGTTTCATTCATGCGATGCCTTCAAATTATTTTTTAAAAGTCCAACAGCCCAAAGATGACAAAACACAAACATATTTGGCTAAATATTGGTCTTAATAATAGATTTCTATGAGCCACAACGGGCCTTTTCGTGAAAAAAAACTCATACATCTGGTCTGTTTCTAAGTAAAAATCATCTTTTTTTTATCCTCTCTGTGCTTTTTCTTTCGCACTAATTTAGTATCGCTCTGCCGGCCTCGTCTCACCTCTCATTCTCTCAGAGGCCGCTGTGTAATCGAGCATTTAAAGGTCTTTTGGGCCCCTTAAATAGCCAATTTCAAGGTGCTTTTTCTCTCTAAGCAGTCTAAAATCCCGACGTGATTGCGGGAGAAAAAAAAATCACCCCGTGTCAGACGTCATTACAGGCCATCGAAGGCAGCACAGCTCAGAGGCAGCCCTCTTCTCCAACGATGGGATGTCCTGAATATTTGATGAGTTTGAGAAATATAGCGAAGAATAATGATGTCGCCATTTCAAAAACACATTGTCTGGTTTTAAAACTCTGTGTTATATAGTTTGCACAACTCTTTTACATAATTTTGAACAGTCGCTCGCTGGCTTCCACAGAGCAGAGACAACTTGTTACGTCTCTCTCTTCTCTTTCTCGACATAACTTAATTAAATGAAATGAAATTCTGTTTATTTTATACAGCCCAATATCACAAATTACAGATTTAGAGTTAGTAGTGTGCATAAGAAGAGAGAGAAGAGGAGATAGGAGCTCAGTGTATCCTAAACATGTCTGCTGGGGGATGTTTTAGGATACATTGAGCGCCTATAGCCTGGAGCAGCATCTCATGGGGCTGGACCAGGTGAACCTGATTCAGCCCTCACTATAAGCACTATTGAAGAGGAAAGTATTAAGTTTATTCTTAAATGAGGTGACTGTGTCTGCCTCCTTAAAGGATAAGCGGAGATACAGTCAGATTGTAATACACGCCGGTGGTAATGACGCCCGAGCCCGCCGCTCGGAACTCACTAAAATTAATGTGGAATCGGTGTGTGCTTATGCCAAGACGTTGTCGGACACCGTAATTTTCTCTGGCCCTCTCCCAAATTTGCAGACAGACGAATTGTATAGCCGAATGTCGTCTTTCAACCGCTGGCTGTCGAGGTGGTGCCCAGCGAATAATGTGGGCTACGTAGACAACTGGAAGACTTTCTGGGAAAACCTGATCTGATGAGGAGAGACGGCATTCATCCCACGTTGGACGGAGCGCCACATTTCTGCGAATATGACCAAGTTGATCACCGGACTTAATCTATGACAACCCAGGGTTCAGATCAGGAACCGGGAGCAGAGTTGTAGTTTAACACCCTTCTCTGCTCTTCCATTCGAGCAGTTACCCACCCTTGACTTTAGAGTAGAGACTGTGTCTGTCCCACGGCCACTTCAATTAAATAAATCAAAAGTAAGCAGAAGAGGAGTCGTACACAATAACCTTATACAAGTTAACACAATTATTTCAGCAGTGCAACAAAATAGGTCTATTAAATGTGGTCTCCTAAATATTCGATCTCTGTCATCTAAAGCTGTGTTACTGAATGATTTAATATCAGATAATCACATTGATTTATGTTGCTTAACTGAAACCTGGCTGAGCCATGAAGAATATGTCTGCCTGAATGAATCGACTCCTCCAAGTCATATTAATACTCACATTCCTCGAGGCACCGGTCGAGGAGGTGGAGTAGCAGCCATCTTTGAATCGAGCCTATTAATTAATCCTCAACCAAAATTACACTACACCTCATTTGAAAGCCTTGTTCTTAGTCTTTCACATCCAACCTGGAAAACACTACAGCCAATTCGATTTGTGATTCTGTACCGCCACCAGGTCCATATTCAGAGTTTATATCTGAATTCTCAGAATTTATATCAAGTTTGGTTCTTAAAACCGATAAAGTTATTATTGTTGGAGATTTTAATATCCATGTGGATGTTGATAATGATTGCCTTAGTGCTGCATTCATCTCCTTGTTGGACTCGATTGGCTTCTGTCAGAGAGTACAGAAACCCACTCACAGCTTTGGCCACACGCTTGATCTTATTCTTACTTATGGCGTTGACATTGAGCATTTGAACGTCTTCCCACAGAATCCTCTTCTGTCAGACCACAACCTCATAACTTTTGAATTTATACTACCGGAGTGTACTCCGTTAGTCAACAGTTTCTACACTAGATGTCTAACTGATAGTGCTGTAGCTAAATTTAAAGAAGCGATTCCTTCTGTATTTGATTCGATACCACGTCTCAATATAACAGAGGACTCCTGGTCTAACTTTAGTCCGTCCCAGATTGATCATCTTGTTGACAGTGCCATAGGCTCTCTGAGAATGACACTGGACTCGATAGCCCCTCTGAAGAAGAAGACAGTGAGGAAGAGGAGGTTTGCTCCTGGTATAACCCTCAGACCCGCAAACTGAAGCAGACGTCACGAAAGCTTGAACGCATATGGCGTTCAACTAATCTCGAAGAATCCCGCTTAGTTTGGCGAGATAGTCTTAAAACATATAAGAAGGCCCTCCGTAATGCCAGAGCAGCCTATTACTCATCAATAATAGAAAAATAAAAACAACCCCAGGTTTCTCTTCAGCACTGTAGCCAGGCTGACAGAGAGTCACAGCTCTGTGGAGCCGAGCATTCCTATAAACCTTAGTGGTAATGACTTTATGAACTTCTTTAATGAAAAGATTTTAACTATTAGGGACAAGATTAATAATCTCTTGCCCATAACCAGTGCCAATCTGTCCTCAAGTGGAATGGCCTTGGAAACCGCTGTATGCCCTGGTGTATATTTGGAGGGATTTTCTCCTATCAACCGTGACCAATTATTTTCAACGGTTTCTACTTCGAACACGTCTACCTGTCTCTTGGACCCCATCCCGACGAGGCTGCTTAAAGACGTTTTGCCTTTAATTGGCGGCTCTCTATTAGATATTATCAATGTGTCTCTGCTAACAGGCCACGTACCACACTCCTTCAAGGTGGCTGTTATTAAACCTCTCCTGAAGAAGCCCACTCTGGATCCAGAGGTATTGGCTAACTACAGACCGATCTCTAACCTCCCCTTCCTCTCCAAGATCCTTGAGAAAGTGGTCGCAAATCAGTTGTGCGACTTTCTACATCATAATAGTTTATTTGAGAAATTTCAATCAGGATTTAGAAAACACCACAGCACCGAGACGGCACTGGTGAAAATTACAAATGACCTCTTAATGGCAGCAGATAAAGGACTCCTCTCTGTCCTGGTCTTGTTAGACCTTAGTGCTGCATTCGACACCATTGACCATGACATCCTGTTACAGAGACTGGAGCAGTCGATTGGCATTTCAGGCACGGCACTAATTTGGTTTAAATCCTATTTATCAGATCGATCTCAGTTTGTATTTGTAAACGATGACGCCGATAACCACCAACGTTAATCACGGAGTTCCACAAGGTTCTGTGCTTGGACCAATTTTATTTACCTTATACATGCTTCCTTTGGGCAATATTATCAGGAAACACTCCATAAACTTTCATTGTTATGCAGATGACACTCAACTATATTTATCGATAAAACCAGAGGAGAGCAACCAACTCTGTAAAATTCAAGCATGTCTTAAAGACATAAAACATGGATGACCTGCAACTTCTTGATGTTAAACTCAGACAAAACCGAAGTAATTTTAATCGGCCCTGAGCACCTCAGAGATCAATTATCTGGTGATGTGGATTCTGTAGACGGCATTGCCCTGGCATCCAACACCACTGTAAAGAATCTTGGCGTTATCTTTGATCAGGACTTGTCCTTTAACTCCCACGTAAAGCAAATCTCAAGGACTGCATTCTTTCATCTACGTAATATTTCAAAAATCAGGCACATCTTGTCTCAAAAGATGCAGAAAATTGGTTCACGTTCGTTACTTGAGACTGGATTACTGCAACTCCTTATTAGCAGGCTGCTCTAATAAATCTCTTAGGTCCCTCCAGTTGATCCAGAATGCTGCAGCTCGTGTTCTCACTAAAACTAAGAAAAGAGATCACATCACTCCTGCACTAGCTGCTCTGCACTGGCTCCCAGTAAAATCAAGAATCACTTTTAAAATTCTTCTTAACCTACAAAGCCTTGATTGGTGATGCTCCATCATATCTTAAGGAGCTTGTCGTACCATATTGCCCCACTAGAGAGCTACGCTCACTAAATGCGGGACTACTTGTAGTTCCTAGAGTCTTAAAAGTAGAATGGGAGCCAGAGCCTTTAGTTATCAAGCTCCTCTTTTATGGAACCAGCTTCCAATTTCAGTCCGGGAGGCAGACACAGTCACCTCGTTTAAGAGTAGACTTAAGACCTTCCTCTTTGACAGAGCTTATAGTTAGGCTGAATCAGGTTTGCCCTGGTCCAGCCCCTTGATATGCTGCTATAGGCTTATAGCTGCCGGGGACGTTTTAGGATGCACTGAGTACCTATCTCCTCTTTTTCTCTCCTTAAGGATGAATTTTCATCTCTCAATCACACGTTACTAACTCTGCTTTCTTCCCGGAAGTCCTTTTGACTTTACGTCTCATGGGGTCATCGGACCCTATGAGACGGCATAGATCCTATCTGCCTGATGGATCGTCTGGGTCGTGGAATTCCTGCTCATGACTACGCCACTGTCCTGTTGAGACTCCGCCCACTCCTCCTCCCCACCGCCATCTGCCTGATGGATCGTGGAGGTCTCCATCGTGGAATATGCCTACTATGAACTATTCATACACTCTGTCATATTCATTGAATGTATTTTAACTCTAAATCTGTCCTTCTGTACACATTACATCTATTGCATCTGTCCATCCTAGGAGAGGGATCCTCCTCTGTTGCTCTCCTCCAGGTTTCTTCCCTTTTTTTCCCCCTGAAGGGTTATTTGGGAGTTTTTCCTGGTCCGATGTGAGGTTTTGGGGCAGGGATGTCTACGTGTACAGATTGTAAAGCACTCCGAGACAAATTTGTAATTTGTGAAATTGGGCTATACAAATAAACTGAATTGAATTGAATTAACTAAATTTCATAACCAGAGCTTCAAGTTGTTCTCCAGGGATGGATCCTACGTTTTTGTAAACTGCCTCAATATTGTTTAAAACCTGTCATCTACAAAGTAAAAAAAAACACATATAAAACAGGGTGTGAATCAAATTGGCGTCACATAAATCTCAACCTAATTTAACAACTTCGGGAGATTTGTTCATCAAATGAGGGAATATCTTGATTTATCCTTTAATTTCTTTCACACTTTACAATTATGTTGTTGTTGTCGGATGAATTAAAATACTATCTGTAATTTTTCACAACCCTGATGACCTTTATGGTTATTAATGGCTCATTATTTATATATATATATATATATATATATATATATATATATATATATATATATATAGTATTAAGTGATTTATTTACCACTAATAAATAGTTACGATTAAAAAAACACACTTTTAAATAGCTTAGGAGAAAGTGCCGGTGAAGATGAAAACAGGATGCGTGTTGCTCAATAATAACCGGCTTCCTGTGGGCAGTAAGTGGCGTTAAGTGGTCTCGCGTTCAACGCCAAAACCAGAAAGTCCATTTGGTCCATCTGGAGGTTAAATTCCCTCGATATATCAGAAAGAAGTGTCCAGCATTTATTGAGATGGCGCGGCTGTGTCCAGTCGCCGTCGCGGCAGCTCCGCGGAGATTGTGCGCTCTTTTAGTTTTTGTGTTTATTTTTAATATTTTCTTTGCCACAAACACATCGGCACTAACAACATACGACCGCAGCACACTTTTGGACATAAACTTTTGCGCAAAACAAGGGTTTTTGTCCACTTTTTCCATCGATCCAGCGTGGCCGGCAGAGATTGTACGAGCGAACCACAACAACAACAGTGGAGCCGCTACTACGGGGGACGACGAAAACATCGAGGGAAGCGGAGCGGATTCGGAACAGACTGAGAGTTCAAGCCCACCGTCCACCTTTGCCCAGCATCCTTCTTGCTAACGTCCAGTCTCTGGAAAATAAGATGGATGATTTTAGGGCAAGGATCAGATTCCAACGGGACATGCGGGATTGTAACATCTTTTGTCTGACGGAAACTTGGCTGACCCGCTGGTGCCGGATCGAGTCATATGCCCAACCGAGTCCTTCTCTGTTTTCCGTGCAGACAGAACGGAAGAGTCTGGTAAATCTAAGGGTGGAGGGTTTGCTTCATGACAAACAACATGTGGTGTGACCCCAAGAACATTAAGACTCTTTCTCGTTCCTGCTCACGAACCTGGAACATCTGACGATCTCATGCCGTCCATTCTACCTTCCCGGGAGTTCAGCTCGGTCATCACCACAGCCGTCACATTCCACCACAAGCGGACACCGACGTAGCACTATCGGACCTACATGATGTGTTATGTCGGCATCAGAACAAGTATCCCGCGCGGCTGTGGTGGTGGCTGGGACTTTAACAAGGCAAACCTAAAAAGTCATGCCGAACTTTCACCAGCACATTACGTGTGCTACCAGAGGAAAGAACGTTGGACCACTGCTATACGCCATTCTAGAGAGGCTACAAGGCTGTCTCTCTCCCTCCGTTAGGGAAATCAGACCATGCCGCCATTTTCTGCTTCCGGAGTATAAACAAAGGATCGCGGGAAGCGGTAGTGACGAGGAACGAATGCGGTGGTCTGACCAATCAGAGGCTGAGCTACAGGACGCTCTACGTATCGTCGACTGGGACATGATCCAATCCAGTTCCAGTGACGTCAGCGAGTTCTTGAAGTAGCAATGAGCCTCATAGCAACGCTTAACGGACACCATCGTCCCCACGGTAAAAGTTAGGGTCTTTTCTAACCAAAACCGTGGGTTGATAGATCCATCCGTGAAGCTGTGAACGCCCGTTGCTGCCTATAACTCCGGTCTTGTATCCGCAACATGGACGAGTACAAGGCAGCGGTCTATGGACTGAGGAGGGCGGTGAAGGACGCCAAAGGAGGTACCGAGACAGAGTGGAATCACAGATGGAGCAGCGCGACACCAGGCGCCTATGGCAGGGGCTACGGACTATCACAAACTACCAGAGCAGACCCGCGCAATGGTGAGTGCCGACGCATCCCTAGCGGACGACCTGAACTCATTTTATGCACGGTTTGAGGCTAGCAACAACAGCGCTAGCTCGCCGCTAACAACAACACCGTTAAGCGTGGCGAGGTGAGTTCTACCGCTGGGGATGAACACACACTCTCTGTGACCGAGCACAGTGTGAGGAGGGCTCTGTTGAGGGTGAACACCAGGAAAGCTGCAGGTCCAGATGGCATATCTGGGCGAGTACTGAAGACCTGTGCTAACCAGCTAGCTCCAGTGTTCACCACAATATTCAACCTCTCCCTGGCTGAGTCCGTGGTCCCCGCCTGCTTCAAGAGATCCACTATTGTCCCTGTGCCCAAGAATGCTTCTCCAGCATGTATGAATGACTACCGACCGGTGGCCCTCACCTCGGTGGTCATGAAATGCTTTGAGAGGCTGATAAAGGACTACATCTGCGCCTTCCTCCCTTCCTCCATGGACCCGCTGCAGTTTGCTTATCGCCCAAACAGATCCACGGATGATGCTGTCTCCCAGGTACTGCACACCACACTCTCTCATCTGGACAGCCAGAGGGGGCTATGTGAGACTGCTGTTCATTGATTATAGTTCAGCTTTCAACACCATAGTCCCTCCAGACTGGCCGGCAAGCTGATTGAGCTGGGACTGAACACCCCTGTGTGCTTGGATCCTGGACTTCCTGACCGCCAGGCCACAGGTGGTCAGGGTGGGCAGACACACCTCCAAATCCCTCACCCTGAACACAGGATCCCCAGTGTTGCGTCCTCACCCCGCTACTGTACTCCCTGTACACACATGACTGTGTGGCCAGGTTCAGCTCCAACACCATCATCAAGTTTGCGGATGACACAGTGGTGGTGGGCCTGATCTCCGACAACGACGAGAAGGCCTACCTGGAGGAAGTTGCTGATCTGTCACTCTGGTGCCAGGACAACAGCCTCATCATGAATGTCACCAAAACTAAGGAGCTGATTGTGGACTTTAGGAGGGCACAACAACAGAGGACGTACTCACCACTGGGGATTAACGGGACTACTGTGGAGAGGGTGAGCGGTATAAATACCTGGGAGTCCACATCACCGAGGATCTGACATGGTCAACAAACACAGACACTCTGGTGAGAAAGGCAAGGCAGCGCCTCTACCACCTCAGGCAGCTGAGGAAATTTAAAGTTTCCCAGAGGATCCTTCAGTCCTTCTACTCTGGAGCTGTAGAGAGCGTCCTGACAGGAAGCATCACAGCCTGGTTTGGCAACTGCTCCGCTCAGGACAGGAAGGCTCTGCAGAGAGTAGTGCGTTCGGCTGAGCGCACTATTGGAACTACACTCCCACCCTGCAGGACTTGTACACCAGGAGGTGCAGAACCAGAGCCGGCAGGATCATGAAGGATCCTCACCACCCCAACAACAGACTGTTTCAGCTGCTGCGGTCAGGCAGGCGCCTCCGTAGTCACGCTGCAAGAACAGAGAGACTGAGACGGAGTTTCTTTCCTCAGGCCATCAGGATTGTGAACTCCGACCTCACCAGGACCCCCACATAGACCCACACAACTGCCCCTCTTAGGCACACACACACACACACACACACACACTTACTGTAAATATTGTGTTGTTTTTTATTTGTAAATAGTGTGTACTTGTTGCCCTTGCACATTCCTGCTGAGCATTGCCACTTTCATTTCACTGCACACCCTGTGTGTGTATGTGACAAATAAAACATCTTGAATCTTGAATCTTGAATCTTGAGCTGCTCGTAACGCTGTGTTATTGTTCCTCTGACAACACGACGGCCCCGGTTGCCTCGTGTTGGATGCACGAAAACACAGTTCGATAACAAAGCGTCTGACCGACTGATATTATGACATCGTACGAAGGCTCGGTTGTGTTGGAATTCAATTTGACACCTCTTCAGAAAGATGTGAAGCGGAACCGGGACGTTCTGCTCCTCGGAGAGAGAATGAAAACTGATGCAGGGAAGGTCTGAATGTTGAACAGCTGCTCGTGTTATTAATTTCCATTTAATAATCCAAAAAGAATACATGTGTAATCCTTTATCGCCGTCGTGTCTCACGCATTATTAAGGCTCGCAGAATCAGTAACTTCGTTGAAATCACGTCTTCAAACCCATTTTTTTATCGAACAGCTTTTAAGTGACGTCGTCCTTTTATGCAGTTCTTTGGTTCCCCTCATTTAGTTTGTCTGTTTTTTTATTTTATATTTGTATGTTACCATTCTATTTGTTTTGCCTTGATTCTCTGGAGAGCACTTTGTAAACTCTGTTTTTAAAGGTGCTATATAAATAAAGTTATCATTATTATATTCTGCATTCCTGACGAGAGATGCACAACAAGGACAAGAACTTCATTTAAGTTTCTCTTTGTATTAATTAATTCCTTTCTTTGAAAGTTGGACTTGTATTTAAATTCACAAAGAAAGGTTGAGAGTAGATCTCTAATTTTATTGTTTTTTATATTTCTTACATTTCATGTTAAACATTTCATATAATAATCGCATATCGTGTAAATTTGGCACAATTATCCACAAACTTTCCGAAAGAAGAATCTCACCCCTGAATGGAAATACTCTAAATTTAAATATACATTAAATACATACAAGTGAGAGTATGCTGGCAACTATTGGCAAAGAAAAGCCACATAAATGTGAGCTCTGTGCACATTTAGCAGAGCGCTAATGAAATCATCGCCCGGGCTTTATCCTCTTACACATATCATGAAGGACCTGAGGAGCCTGAGAGGCTTTACAGTGACGTAACATGGCCACACATGAGACACACACACACACACACACACACACACACACAGAAGAAGCTATTAGCAGAGTGTCCACCTGAAGGTTTCCTAGATGAAACCCTGTGCCCTCCTTTTCTTTTACTTCCTCTCTCCACTCAGTTAAGTGCTCGGCTGGTCCTCTCGCCATCTACCCTAATACAGCAAAAAGGAACAAAAATCTATTATTTTTGTTGTAAAGCTCAGAGAGGTCGCAGTTATAATGTTTTTAGTAGAAAATGAAAAACAACAATGCAGAAGGAGGAACAAAAGAAATAGAGATGTTGACTCATGCACATTCAGAGCCAGCCAAGTTCACTGAAGCTCAGACCTTAAACTACAGACTAATTCTGAGCCTGAGGATCAAGAGAGTGGATCACCTCCTTCAGCTGACGAGGCTTTTAAAGGGGCAGTAACCAATCGGGGAGCTCGGGCAGCCTCGAACACTTTCAACGTCTTTTGACGACAGAAAAGTAATGAGTGAGAAGAATAGTGGAGCCACTTCATCAATCATCAGAAATTCCACGTAAATAACTATAAGTTGCAGCGACATTGTGCTTTCTAGAGTTTGGCGAGTTTTATTTAGTTTCGATCGCATAGCAACGAGTCGTCGAGGCCGTTAAGCTAACGTAAGTCTTAGTATGACGGAAAAGAAAGCGTAAGCTAATGTCAACATCGCGGCTGTGTTTGTTGAGGCAGTTAAGCTAACGTAAGTCTTAGTTTGACGGGAAAAAAAGCATAAGCTAACCTCAACATCGCGGCTGTGTTTGTCCGTTTAACAAGGATCATTTGGTGTTAGAATCTTTCCTCTCTCGATATATATATCTATTTTTATTTTATTTTAATATTGTATATTTATAAGAGTAAGACCAAAAAAAGGTGAGAGAGCTAAACGAAGCTAACCCACTGAAACTATTGTGGGTAATAGAGCTAAAAGTTGACGGGGCTAATGCAGCTAACGGAACTAAATGAACGTGTTTAAAGTTTTTTTTGCTTTCCCTAATTACGTGGTTTTGTAGCCTAAAGTTGTAAAAATAAATCTTTTGTTTTTAACGTAAAGCCGTCTATAAAAATACGCTGTTACGAGCGCCACGAAAAATAAAGAGAATTTGTGTCCCTGCACATTTCACGACTATTTCACAGAGTTCTGTGAGACCGTTTTGGTCCTAGACATTTGATCCCATCTTCACCAAAGTTTGTTGATTACATATTTCAATAATCCTGGGGGGAAAGTTTTATATATATTTTTTAATTCACAATATCCTGTAGTCTATTTAACATAAAACTGCCATAACTCTTGAACAAACGTAGTCGTGTGTGCACATTTACTCTGCCATCTAGAGAAGAAGAAGCTTCTCATGGAGTTGAATTAGAGTGAGATAACAATGAAATATCCTTTTGAACCAGAATCAAATAAATGCAATAACTGAAAAAACATTGCACCGATATTGCCTGGGTCACTTTGCCCCCCTTGAGCCATTAATTTGCCGCTTGTTGATGAATGAAATGTCATCCCGAGGTGATGATGAATTTGTCTTTTATTAGCCGTGGCGTGATCGACAGATGGGGCTGCAGGAGGGAGGCTGGTGTCTCTGACGAGGGAATCGCAAGGTATTTAGAGCCTTAAGTGTGACTGACAGGTTTGATTGCACACTAGTTAGAAAGTGGAATGAGCAGAGAGATGAGATTATGTCGTACGAGTAGAAGAAGAAGAAGAAACTCTCAGGGCTGACAGATGAAAATTACCTCCAGAGGTTATCATGCTGTGATTTTCATGCACAAAAAACCCCTGGGGCTCAGGAAGTCGTATTCTCGATCATTTAATAATGAAAAAGCTGCACTAATCAATATTGTGTATATTAAAAAAATGATGAAATCACAATGTGACATGTTAATGTAAAAGGTTCAGCGTGACGGAGCGTTTTAATGTCTTTCAGCTCATTGTTTTGGTTTCACTGCTCCAGCTGTTGCTTTCTCATTGGTGCTCATCATTACTGCATTTTCATTTTTTTCTTTTACTCAGATTAAAGTGCTAAACAACAGCACAGGGGTTGCTGGAGTAAAAATATTGCACACCCAGAAACACAATCAGATGGCAAGAGGGAAAAAGAAAAGAAAAATTCAAAATGTCTACGGTTGTAATTTTAGAGAAGAGGTGTGAGACTATTTCCTTTTGTTTACATTAAGTGAGTTTATGTTTTGAGCTTGTGGAACATAAACTGGTGGACATACATGCTGTTTTACTGCTATATTTTGTTTTAAATGCTTTATTTAACACTTAATCACACTTTTACTGCACTGTTCTGGACATTTGCTTTATAGGGACAAACATCAGAGACCTCACGGGCTCGCTTACCTCTTCATTAAACCGTCTACGAGGTAAACGGTGTATTGTTCATGCTGTCACACAATTGCTAAGAGGAATCTCTCAGCATCGCTCAAGAGTTAAACCAGTAGTTACATACAGCCTTAATATGCTTGCAGGAAGCAGCACAGGAGCTTAAAAAGCAATGTGTTCCTTCTCAGAAGCATCCGATATTGATTTCTACAGCGTTCGCCAGAAGCACGTCTCCATGTTTCATGAGACCAGCCCCGCTTCTCTTTCGTCTGGAGAAACGGTGCTGCTTTGGAGGTCCGTTGGCATTTTCCCAGAGCTGCGTTGCCCTTTTAAATTGGCGGGATGATGATGGGATCGTGTCCAGTTGCCAGACGGAGGGAGCCGACGGTGAAGCCGACGGGGAGATAACGAGGCCTCTGCAGGAGTCTCTGCAGGATGTGGGCTGTGCACGGAGCTGTGGGGCTAAATAACACACCTCATCAGGTGCTAGTTACGCAGCAGCAGGAGAGCTAACGGAGAGCGGAAATGAGAGGCGAGGAAGACGAGATAGTGGCACAGTTTGACATCTCCGGTGTGTGTCAGGGTTCGTCAATCATGGAAAACCTGTAAAAGTCATGGGATTAAAAAAACGGTTATTTCCTGGCCTGGAAAAGTCCTTTAAAACAAATTTAATCCCTAAAGTTTTGGAAAAATCCTTGAAATTTGTCCTTTTCACATGTTCATTTACGCAGTTTGATTAAAAGACTAAACTTTTATATCAATATTTATTCTTTTAATCAAACTATTGTTTCTCATTCATTTGTGTCATTCTTACACCGCGATTTCACCAAATGTTTGGTCATGGAAATTTGGTTTAAAGTCCTGGAAAAGTCATGGAAACCATTAGTCAACATGTGTATGAACCATGAGTGTGTGTGTGTGTGTGTGTGTGTGTGTGTCTGTGTGTGTGAGTGATGCAACCCGCAGTCATCCGATGTTGTGTTGTTTTCCTCTTTTTGCGACAGAAAGATGTTCCCCCTCCGCTTGTTGTTGTGTTATCCTTCTTGTGTTGCGTATCCCTGAGGAAGCGTCACTCAACAGCTCGGCCCGCCGCACAAGGAACAAGTGACAAATCCCCCAGCAGGGAAAAGTGATAATCTCGAGGAGCATAAACTCGTCCCAGAGGAGGACACAATGCGCTCTGTTTTTCATGCCTTTTTAAGTCCTATATGGGAAGCTTCAGAATAACATTAACTAACTTAAAAAAACGTAACGTTTTGGGTTTGTTTGCTGCTTTTTCAGCACGATTACATGAAAAAACGACAAGCCTGATGCGCGTAGAACTCGGTGGTGGGGTGTAGCAGAGGAGAAGGAAGACACATGTACATTTTGGAGGGGATCCGAAATCACGGAGCGGACACATACTTTATTTTTTCGCTTCCATTGATATTGTGCGTAAGGGCATTTGGCTTTTAAATGCAGTTCTAGTTCTTCAGAGTTATGAATATCAGCCTGTGTCTCCATCATGGTGGATTGTATGGTTTGTATTCATCCACATTAATTTAAAAAACCCGACATTCTTGAGTTTAAAATCATCGTTTTCTATCCGTTTTATTCGCTCTTATTGTTATTATTAGCATTATTTACATCCTGGCTCAAGCTCGGGTGATCATCATCATCATCATCAGGCTGGACTTCATCCCGCTGGCAGTGTTTTTCTAACTGGTGTAAAATGAGCTTCAGATTCTTTGAAAGCTGTTAGAAACCGTCGTGTCGAGAGCATGACTCAAGTCCTCCACGCCTCATGAGGATGTGGAGGATTAATGTATTTAGTGTAAACAGGATGGTGGAGCAGATTTTAACCCCCCCTAACCCAACCTGCTGCCCAGGCCTTTACCCCCCCCCCCCTATGAGGAGTCCTCAAAACCCTCTGACGACTAGAAACATTCATGCAAAAGTTCCCCAGCGGAGGTGAAAACAAGACGAAAGACAAAATACAAGAAGACGCCGTGTTATGGGATCGTCCTGCGAGAGCTATTGAGAAGCTCCTAATGATCTCAGGCAGGCACGTGCACAGATAGAGCCCTAGTGGTGCTCAAGCACCAGCCCCTTTGCCCTGGATGAGAAAAGTGCCCTTTTTGCTGGAGACACATTTTTTTTATTCATCCGTATTTAAGAATAAAAGTTACTCTCTCTGTCATCAAGTCCCCCCAAATGTGTTTTAATATCCGACGGGGCATTTATTTGAGTTCTTGTGAGAATTTCGCCCCGACTCGCTCCGCGGCGCAGTAGGGGCGAGATCCCCCTAGCGACGCTGGCACTCAGTGGCACCTCAGTGGCAAGTCTGTGGCAAGTGCCGCTCGGTGCCAGTACTCAGCGACAACTCACTGGCACCTCACTGGCACCTCACTGGCACCTCACTGGCACCTCACTGGCACCTCACTGGCAACTCACTGGCACCTCACTGGCACCTCACTGGCAAGTCTGTGGCAAGTGCCACAGACTTGCATAGATAATGTATTTTTTTAGACTTACTTAAAATATGCAATACGATATTGCTGTACAATACTGCTGTACTATATTGAATATTGTTTTGCTACTACTACGTTTCACTGTAATATATAACACTTATATACCATGATATGTATAATGTACCCGCCTTTCTTTAATAATAATAAATATATAATTATTTTTTTTACCATGTCATACTGTTATACCTCCATGAAATTCTCCTTTGAGGAGATGCCACTGTTAGTCTAAAGTTTAAGCACTGGCACTCAGTGACACTTGCCGGCACTTGCCATCAGTTGCCAGCAGTTGCCAGCAGATGCCACTACTAGTCAAAAAGTGCCACTACTAGTTAAAAAGTGCCACTACTAGTCAAAAAGTGCCAGCAGACGGAGGGTCGGCCGCAGTGACGAGTCTGCGACGATTTAGTGACAAGCTTCACTGAAGTGCCCGGACAGCGGAAGAAATCACTTTCATGATCACAAAATGGAGGAGCTGCGGTTTAGCTAGATAGATAGATAGCTAAAATAGCTAGATACACAGATGGATGTGTGTATATATATAAAAAAGACACTAATTAATATATATATATATATTAATTAGTGTCGTTTTGTAGACACTTACTGACAATATGCAATAAGATAGTGCTGTACATTACTGCTGTACTATATTTAATATTGTTTTGCTACTACTACGTTTCACTTCGTAATCTATTACACTTATATACCATGATATTGTAACGTCTCGGACGTTATGGCACTGATGACACGGAGACGGACGACGTTATTAATCCTCCCTTTATTGGGCATCCACCAACACATACAGCGTGTTCCTCTCAGCTTAGCAGGTCGAAAGTCAACAACAACGGTTCCCGTCAACCACCCTTAACTCCCGTTTTCCGACAGGTTAACCCCGCCTCCCCTCTACTCCGCCAATCACAGGCACGCCTCGACCAGCATGCACGGTGCCACACTTTGATTGACAGCCACTTCACAGGGTCGCTACAATATATTACAGTGAAACGTAGTAGAAGCAAAACAATATTAAATATAGTACAGCAGTAATGTACAGCACTATCGCATATTGTAAGTAAGTGTCTACAAAAGACACTATATATATATATATATCCATCTGTGTATCTAGCTATTTTAGCTATCTATCTATCTATCTATCTATCTATCTCGCTAAACCGCAGCTCCTCCATTCTGTGATCATGAAAGTGATTTCTTCCGCTGTCCGGCACTTCAGTGAAGCTTGTCACTAAATCGTCTGATTGCACTTCTCTGAGGACACAATGCGCTCTGCTTTCACCTTTTAACTAGTAGTGGCACTTTTAACTAACTTAAAACGTAACGTTTTGGGTTTGTTTGCTGCTGGCACGATTACATGAAAACTGGCAACTGATGGCAACTGATGGTGGGGTGTAGCAGAGGAGAAGCAAGGGCATTTGGCTTTTCACTGCAGTGCCAGTGCTTCAAACTTATGAATAACAGTGGTCTCCTCAAGGAGAATTTCATGGAGGTATAACATTAATTTAAAAAAAACGACATGTTTAAAATCATTATATATTGTTATTATTAATTTACAAAGCTCGGGTACATTATCATCATCATCATGGTGAAATGAGCTTCAGATTCTTTGAAAGCTGTTAGAAACCGTAGTGTAGCAAAACAATCCTCCACGCCTCCATGTGGAGGATTAATGTATTTAGTGTAAACAGGATGGTGGAGCATATTTTAACCCCTAACCCAACCTGCTGCCCAGGCTACCCCCCCTATATAGAGAGTCCTCAAAACCCTCTGACGACTAGAAAAATTGCAAAAAAAAAGCCAGGAGGACAAGTCTAAAGACAAAATACAAGAAGACGCCGTGTTATGGGATCGTCTGCCAGAGCTATTGAGAAGCTGCCAATGATCTCAGGCAGGCACGTGCCAGATAGAGCCAGTGGTGCCAGTGAGTTCTTGTGAGAATTTCGCCCCGACTCGCTCCGCGGCGCTCACGAGACCCCCCCTCCTCTCCCTCCCCCCGCCGCGCCCCTCCCTCCTCCACTTCCTCCTCCGCGCAGTGCTCCTCGCGCCACCAAACGGCATGGACGGATTAAGAAACCACGGGCCCCTGGGCCTGGACGTGTCAAGGGCCCCCCCCCCCCACCCGCAAAAAAAAAAAAAAAAAAATGAAGTACAAAAATAAATAATAATAATTTAAATATATATATTTTTTTAAACATCGCTAACAAAACAGTCCGTATGGAACAACGATACCGGAGCTGAGCAGACAACATAACGCGAATTATATGACCATGACATGAATGACTTAAGCCTAGCATATACCGGCTATGGCGCATCGTGTCATATCATCATATTCATATCAATACAATGTTAATAACAGCGACGTCACGCGCGGAGGCTCAGGCCCAGGGGCCCCCTGAGCTCATGGGCCCCCTGAGCTCACGGGCCCCTGGTTCCGGTTGGCTCGTTCGGTAATCCATCCCTCAGTAGGACTATTGGGGCCCTGTTACTGACATGAATGACTTAAGCCTAGCATATACCGGCTACGGCGCATCGTGTCATATCATCATATTCATATCAATACAATGTTAATCACAGCAACGTCACGCGCGGAGGCTCAGGCCCAGGGGCCCCCTGAGCTCATGGGCCCCTGGGCCCGGTAGGCCCGTTGGTTAATCCATCCCTGCCAAACGGGTGCACCTCCTTCTCCTCTGACCCGCAGCATCAGACACACAGGTCGTGACGGTGTTTGTCCCCTGACGTTGTTTTGTGATAAATCAACCACAACATTAGCGCTGCTGAAAACATGACGTCACAACTGGTCCGACGTTTCCTAAAAAAATAAACAAACAAAAACTCCGTGATTTCAAAGCCTCATCCAGCTGTTTACTGACGTTAGTTATGTTTAGAGAATAGAGAGAGGGAGAGAGAGAGAGAGAGGGAGAGAGAGAATTCAAGAGAAAAGAGAGAGAGGGAGAGAGAGGAGGAGGAGAGAGAATTCAAGAGAAAAGAGAGAGAGGGAGAGAGAGAGAGAAAGAGAGAGGGAGAGAGAAGAGAGAGAGAAGAGAGAAATAATTCTTATTCCGTTCTATTCAACAGGGGCTAGTCTAGGATTTGCGTGGCCAGACTGAAAAAAAAATCATAAGGCCTCTCTTGTTCAGAGGGCCGGGCCAAATGTGGAGGCGGGCCGTATCCGGCCCGCGGGCCTTAGTTTGAGGACCACTGCTCTTGGCTGTTGATGTCTATCAATATCGCTCATTTTGAAAATGACGCCAGAGGGCAATACGGATCTGTATCAGACCAGGAGGGCAATACGTGACCATTAGCCAATCAGACCGCTTTTACTGTCATTGCTATATAATAATTCATCTTTATTCATAAAGAAAATGTAAGCTAGTGGTCTGATGCTGCCCAGAGGAAATGCAGGTCGAGGACAGCTCCATCAGTGTAATGCTGCTAATGCTTCAACTCTGTCAGAATTTTTTTTTTTTGGCATTGGGTGCCCTTTTTTTTGGTTTGAGCACCTGCCCCCCAAAATGTCTGTGCACGTGCCTGATCTCAGGACTTTATTCCACTTCAAATGTTGGCTGTGGGGGGTAAAAAAGTACTTTCCAAAACTCCCTGGTTTACAATTTGAAAGCTGAGAGGCTCTTAATTGGTATTTCCGAAAAAATGTCACCAGAAACAGAAAATCCGAGGACAATAATGAATAATAAGTGATATTTTGGTTTTTTTTTAACTAAAAAGGGACCAGTTATTATTCTTTTTTTCTTGCTTTTCAGGTAAAAACATCTTTCTTTTTTCTGTTATCCACACATGAGTGGCCAGCAGACTGCAGCTACATCCCGCTCATGTTTGATCCATTAGACGTTGCAGCTGCCGTCGATACTTCTGTTCCACCGCCGCTCGCTTCCACATGTTCCCCCGGAAGAGGGGCGGGGCTTTTATAGATTTCCCATCGTGGGGGAGGAAGAGGAGGAGGAGGATGGAGAAGACGGTTGATTTATCCTCCTCCTCCTGAGTCAGGCAGCGGGACAAGGACACGGTGACCCGTTTAAAACTGGGATGAGCGCGGCGTGTCCGTGGATGTGCGTCTGAGTGATGTTAGAGCGTCTGAGTTCATCGGGGATGGCGACGAAGAGGAGGCCGACGCTCAGGCTCAGGTCTTCATCATACATCACCTTCTGTTCTGACACCTGGACGTCGTTGTTTGAGGGTGAATGACGCTCTGATGCGCCTCCTTTTAGAGAAGAGACGCTCCTGTGAAGGTTGAAACTCTCTTTTCGGATGAGAGGAGAAGTGATTAACTTTGAGGATGTTTAGTGGGGTCACTGTTGGTCCATGAAAGTGCTGAAATGTAATACGTCTGTAGTTTGGCGATGTTAAGGATATTAAAGATATTATAGATAGTGAGACTTCACACTTTAAAAGGTTCTTTACTTCTTCCTGAACTATTATTTCAGCAGAGGATTCAATCTTTACTTATTATATTCAATTCATAGCCCACGGATCCCCTTTTCTGGTGGTCTCTGCAGGTCTAAAGTGAGACCACATCCATTAGATCCACTTCTCAGCGGGACAGTTAATTTCCAACATCAATCAATAAATTAATCAATCAATTAATAAATAAATCAATTCAGCAATCAATAACCTCGTAATGGACGAGGAAGCTGTTTGACGACTGCGGCGTTTTAGCATAAAACAGACGTGACATCCAGAATGTATTTATGTCTGTGGAAGAAGAAGAAGAAGAAGAAAGAGGGAGGAAAAGAAGAAGAAGAAGAAGAAGAAAGAGGGAGGAGAAGAACAAGAGGGGGAGGAGGAGAAGAATAATAAAGAAGAGGAGAAGAAGAAGAAGATGGAGGGGGTGAGGAGGAGGAGAAGAAGAAGAAGAGGAGAAGGAGGAAGAGAAGAAGAAGAGAAGAAGAAGAGAAGGAGGAAGAAGAAGAGGAAGAACAACAAGAGCAATCCATTGGTGGGAAACATGACGGCTGTTATTGAGTATAACTGTCTACCTGATACTTTTACCTGTTGACATGACCTCTGACATGACCTCTGACATGACCTCTGAATGGGACGACGTTCACGGATCACGGTAGCGAGGCGTCTCCTGGACGTACTTTGACGACCCCAGCGGTCCCATCGAGCGGCTCGTGAGGAGGCGCACCACGCCGCGAGGAAAACACGCCGGACAACGTGAACACGGAGAAACGTGTTGACGGGGAGACGGGATCAAAGAGCGCGTAGTGGGAACAGGAGGACCACGTGGAATACTAATGAGCTCTGGGACACCAACAAGAGCTCCGGCGCCACAGCAGAGGGTCGTTATGAGATCAGCTCAGCAGGGGGAGTCGAGACGGGGAGCTGTGTTTACGTCCCAGTGGACTCGCTGGAGGAAGAGGAGGAAGAGGAGGACGCTCTCTCGGGTCCGACTGACGCGTCTTGTGGGTTGACGGCTGCTTAATGGTCTGCGATTTTAGAAGGTCAGGAAACACAAACTCTTGACTGTGTGTGTGCGTGTGTGCTGGACGTGTGTTGTTTCAGTGATGTTTCGCTGCCACCCATCAATGCTCTTCCTCCCCTCCGAGCTTGCCGGTTGCCATGGAAACGCCTCTCCTCCGCGCTGCTGCTGCCGCCGCCGCTAGCGTCCTCGCCGCTCTCTCCCTCTCCCGAGAAGTCTCCAGGGTCGAGCTGCCTTCTTCTTTTTCTTCTTCTTCTTCTTGTTTCTTCTTCTTCCTCTTCTTGTTTCTTCTTCTTCCTCTTCTTGTTTCTTCTTCTTCTTCTTGCTCCTCTTCTTGTTTCTTCTTCTTCTTCTTCTTGTTTCTTCTTCTTCCTCTTCTTGTTTCTTCTTCTTCTTCTTGCTCCTCTTCTTGTTTCTTCTTCTTCTTCCTTCTTCTTCTTGTTCCTCTTATTGTTCCTTCTTCTTCTTCTTCTTCTTCTTGTTTCTTCTTCTTCTTCCTTCTTCTTCTTCCTCTTCCTTCTCCTCCAGTGGAAAATATATAAATACTTCTCGTTTAAATCGTGTTACAAGTGAAGCTCGACATTCTTGACCTTGGAAACAGCGGTTGACAAAACAACTAGACTCTACGGTGATGAAAGGAAAGCTTGACCTGCTACGAAATGACCTCTTTGGTGAGTTTGTCGACAAGATGGTCTCAAACTTTTGAGCCAAAATGCATGAAAAGAAAAGCAAAAAAAAAGAAGAAATAATGCATCTGGAAGTCCTTGAAAAAGCTACAAAAACAGCCAGTAAGTGAACGGAGGATTCTTGGTTTAAGATGGTCCTCATCGACTTTCCTCCGTTGATCTTCCTCAGTAAGACAGAGAGCTCTCTCTTTGTGTTCACATCCTCATCAGTGCTGCAGAAAGAGAGCGAGATAGAGGAAAAGGCCCGAAAGAAAAGATGAAAAAAGAAGAGGACATGCATCTCTGGAAGATGCTGAAACAAAGCGCAGAAAACCCCCTCGGCTCGACTTCAAAGGCAGGCTACTTTTTTTTTGGGACGGCTTTTGTTTTTCAGGAAGAGAAAAATAAGGACAACCGTTAAAAGATTCAGAGCTGCTGGAGATGAGTTCAAGAACGCCGCCGCCCACTTCTGAGGACGCCAAGAGAAGAGCTCAAAACTCAAACGGCGTTAATGACAACTGGACCACGTGGGGCTTTTTCCAACTGCTGAGCCACGTTGAGCTTCAAGGCAACTTTTTTTTTTAAGATTCAAGGATGCTGAAATTGAGTTCAAGAACACCATCACCGGCCCTCCAACGTTATTCCTCATTTCACCGCTGAGCCACGACCACGTCGGTGGGATTTGAGCTTCACTGGCGGCGCCCGTGCAAAAAGGCCTACCGCGTGCTTTTCTTCAGTCTGGGATGCGGCGCATTATCCCGTTTTTGTCGGATAAGTCTCAGGTTCCCACCACGGCGCCGAGGTGTTGTTGCAGTGCCGAATGCTCATCCATTCAAATTCCCACGTGTCAGGCGGCAGGCAGCACCGTCGCCATGGCAACGCAGCATCTCCAACCAGACGATTTTGGATCCCCCCCGACCTCCCACTCCCCAACATCTTCTAGAGCTCAGAAGAAGAATCAGAGGCAGCTTTGATTAAAGCTCTTCTTTTCTTCTTTTTTTAACTCACTACATAACAATGACAGTTTTCCGGTTGTATGATTGAAGCTCGTTGGACCGACTTCAAACGAGGCGCCGAAATCTGAGGCGACGTCGGTGTCTCTGGTTTATCTGTAACGCAGGAGGGAAACAATACCTCCACCCAGGAGGATTATCAGAATAACTTTTATGCAGATTATGACCAAGATAAATATAAAAAAAGGCTTTGTTTCTGTGCCACAGGGTTTTTACAGAAGAAAAGGGGCCACTAGACGTCTTTAAAAAATCCCAATTTGCTAACTAACCTTTGAGCACATTCTCCCGTCATCACCTGAAGAGGCTTTGAGACATTATTATATCAATAACTTAGATTATTTACCTATTTCTCTTTGGAGTGGCAACGTTTACCCTCCCCTAAATGATGAACGTCATTTCAAACGATCACACTCGTCAATAATTTCATGATAGGAGGAAAACAAAGAAGCATTTTAAAGAGTCGTCAAGTGTATGCATTTAAGATTATTCAAGTAGAAATGAATATAAACTTGTTATTTTAAGAGTTTTAACTAACTCGTGGAGCTAACGGTTAGTTCAGGGCTTTTTAACGTTTAGCTAACGGCTTTTTAACGGTTAGCTAACGTCTTTTTGTCAACTTTGATCTGAAATGGAGAATTTCGAGTGATGAATCCGGCTTTCTTCTTGTAAACTGTATTGTGTAAGAACTTTACAGGCATAGCAGCAGCAGCCTAAATAAGGGGGGGCGGGGCCTGAGTTTCTACGACGACGCCAGGCTTAAACAAAGGTGTGTACATCCTTGAACCGAGGTCAGGTGTTTTTCTTTTTATAATAACTCTCCTTCGCTCTCTGCTCAGATTATTAGATTCTAAATTTGATCCTCAATCAAATTTTTACGACGCTCTCCTCTCCGTCCCCCAAAACTAGCGCCTGACACCGAGTTACTTTTTATAAAGCTGGCCAATAAATTGAGTGAGGGCCGCCTGATGGCTGAGGTGGCCCCGGGGGATGAAATAAAGAGCGGTTAACCTCTCGTTCGTGTCTTTGATGTTCGGTCCTCCGAATCTTTAATGGACACTTTCATCCCCTTCATGTCTCAGTCGAGCTTCATCGGGATTCTACGCTCGTGACTCGCCAGACGATACTTGCATGTCTAGAAATGGTTGTTGGCGGAGTGGTTTGTTCAACATTAGGCCGTGCGTCAAATATTGATCGTGTTTTTGTCTTGGTATTATGTAAATGAAGTTTTGGGAATAAGGAAGGACTCCATTCCAGTATTTAAGTGAGAAAGAGAAAGAGAGAGAGAGAGAGAGTGAGAGAGAGATTTATTCCGCCCCAATTAACACCCATTAATTTAATTTGCCATGGACCACCTTACTCAGCATACAGAATGAGCCCTCTGTAACCCACAGTCGCACACCTCGTGCACTCACACCACAAAGCAGACAGCTACAGCTGGGCTTGTGAAATGTGTGTCTGTGTGTCTGTGTGTGTGTGTGTGTGTGTGTTTGTGTTTGTTTAAGAGCGAGAAATCAAGGGCATCCAAATACACGATGGGGAAGCTTGAGAAACATTTGATTGGCAAACGTATCCCGTGTGACCTCCATGTGGAAGGACAAGCTTCTTGAGTCTAAAAAATGTCACAAAACACAGAAAAATGTCTTTCACTATTTTCCCGGAGCCCAAGGTGACGTCTTCAAATTGGACCAACAATCAAAAAATAGATAAAATGTTAATCTTAACTCCACTAAGCACACTTCTTTAACCCTGACTGAGCTCCTCATAGCGTCCAACATGCATCCCTCCCCAGGGAGCCAATTAAAAGCCCTTAAATGCTGACGCTGCCTCCTCCTCCTCCTCCTCCTCCTCCTCCTCCTCCTCCTCCTCCTCCTCTCTCCTCCAGGAACATGTCTGATTCTGGGCTGCCTGATCTACCCGGACGGCTGGGACAGCGACGAGGTGAAGCGGATGTGCGGCGAGCAGACGGACAAGTACACGCTGGGCGCCTGCTCGGTGCGCTGGGCCTACATCCTCGCCATCATGGGCATCCTGGACGCGCTCATCCTGTCCTTCCTGGCCTTCGTCCTGGGGAACCGGCAGGACAGCCTGATGTCCGAGGAGCTGCTGGGAGACAGTAAGAGGACCAGATCCTGATGGTTTGTTGGGCGGTTAGAGAAACCTCAACCGGGTGCTTTAGGCCTGGGGGGTCCAGCTCATGTTCACCGTGCGCCACATCAGCATCATGGCCGCCCTCAAAGGGCTGGACCCGAAACATATAAACGTATAAACTACTCAAACATATTGTTAAATAACTCTCTTTGCATTGGATTGTTGTTTATTCGAGTGTAGAAATATTGTAACAATCTTGAAGCTGAACAAAGGTCATTATAAATCACCTTATCACTAATTTACAATTTAAAGGCTGTTTTAGTATTTATTGTTTTCTCTCGGTTAACTGTGCAATAAATTTTAGAATCCAATAAAAATGGTGTGGCCTTAAAAATAAAATATAAAAAATAAAAAATATTGTAACATAAGAACATTTCTCTAATATTATAACACAAATCCATTTAATTTGAAACCTTCAAAATAAAAGCACTGTATATTTTTCTTTTAACCCTTGTGTTGCCTTCGGGTCATTTTGACCCGATTCAATATTTAACCCTCCTGTCGCCTTCGGGTCAATTTGACCTGATTCAATGTTTAATGTCGGTGTTCTTTCGGGAGTCAACAAACAAACATAAAGTACCTCACACTTAAACCTGGAGATTTTAATAGCTGGGGTCATATTGACCTCAAGGGTAAAATATGTTAGTAAATATAAAGGTAACAAGAGGGTTAAACATTGAATCGGGTCATATTGACCTGAAGGCGACAGGAGGGTGAAACATTGAATCGGGTCAAATTGACCCGAAGGCAACACAAGGGTTAAATGTCTTGAAGAAAAGGTGATCATGTGTCTTTCACGCCGTCGGGGGCCACATAAAGTGATATGGCAGGGCCGCATTCGGCCCGCGGGCCTTGTGTTTGACACACTGCTTCAGACCAAGACCAAATACTTTAAATGGCTCTTGATTATTTAAATTGCTGTTGTTCCATTTTCTTTTTAAAGGACTAGTTTCCTTCCTCTGTTCAGGGACCTTAACGACGTAGCTGGATCGGAGGTTTGATTACAGAGATTTAAAAAATAAACAAACAGTTTTATGCTAAACTAATTATTTGTATTGTGCTGACCTTTCTATAATATCAGCTTTGTATTTTACCACTTCAAAGCTCTTGTAAATATATGCATAAGCCAAATAACTTTTTTGTAGTTGTTTTCTTTAATTGTTTTTACTTTTAACACTCAAGTCTAAAACTCAAAGTACTTTTGGTGCTTTTCTTATTTCACGGTAATTCATGGAGATATTCAGCCAAATTGATATAACAAAATAAAAAAAGAGCTGTATTGCAAATTTTCATTTGTTTTCCAAACAAATGAAAAAAGAGACAAACAAAGTGCCTCGAAACTTATTAAAAACTAACGGGGCCCGAATGTCTGCATGATATTCTACAGTCGACCAGAGGAGCGAATTAAAGTCTTTAAAGTCACGAGGCTCAAGTCCAAACTCAGTCTTTGTGTGTGTGTGTGTGTGTGTGTGTGTTTGTGTGTGTGAATACATTAAATTACACACCTGATGTGTGTGCTTAATTGGACGTTCCATTAGAGCTTGGCACAGTAACGAAACGTGCAGTTCAAAGACACCTGGGAATCCTGAGACGTCCCACCAGACCTCGTTTCCTCTTTGCATGATTTCCCACGCTCAACTTATTCATTTTCATACATTAGACGGAGCAGCTGCCCGCCGCGACCCAAGGAGAATGATTTAGACGGCGAGGAAAGGAGGCAAGGAGATGAAAAGCATTTGGGAGAGAGAGAGAGAGAGAGAGAGAGGTTAATTGAAGCCCGGGGATGCTGGACAGAGTCATGAATTACTAATGAGTGTTTACACAGCTGGCTGCCAGTCAGGCTCAATGAATCACAGCCAATCAGCTGGGACACGACCGCAGAGGGGTAATGAGAGAGGAAGAGGGCGAGAGAGGAAGAGAATGGGCAGAGGACGAGAGGAAGAGGATGAGAAAGGAAGAGAATGAGAGGATGAGAGAGGAATAGGGTGAGAGAGGAAGAGGATTAGAGAGGAAGAGGATGAAACTTGAGAATAAAAAGTGGGCGTGGTTTAAATGGGACGTCTTAGCTCGTGGTCCAGGAGGTGGAGTGACACCTGTCCAGCGTTTTAATTGAAAGCAGAACTTCTGTGCAATGCTGCCCCCTGCTGGTGAATAATGATATCAGTTATTGTTCCCTCTCGATACTAAACTGATTTCTCTCTCTTCTTTCCTCCCCCCTTCATATCACAGAGAGCGGCAATAACGCCATATAATATCTGTTGATGGTAAAGCAGTCGCTTAAATACAGGTAAGGATCGAATTTTATCACAATATTGTTGAAACATACATTTTATGCTACTACCAGCGTTTTTGCAGGTACAATTGTTCCGGAAGAAAACCACTTCACCATTTTAATATCCGGCTTTCTCCTTTTATTTCCTTAAAAAGACTGAAAACTAGATTTCGAGGTGGTGTATTTTTACATAATATTACATGACTACATAAGCAGCAATTGAAAGTAATTCTTAGTTATATTATATATATATAAATATATTAAATAAAAAGCTCAGTGAATGTGCTTATCGGGTTTTTTTAAAGGGCGACTTTGTATCTAAAGAAATAAAAGATATATCCGCAAATAAATGTAATTAAACTTTATTATTATACACACAGAGGCTTTGTTGTTCAAGCCGTACTCGGTTGATTTAAGTGCGATTTAAAATCCTCCACGGTATAAAATAACAAATATAGTCACGTAGAAGATATGCACTCAAGTTATTAAAACATGATCAATTTAACCATAACTTTTGCTGTATTGACTTGTATTTTCTTGCTATTTTTTTCAAACATTAAATCATTGAACCGCTGCAATATTACAATCAATTTAATTTATGGTAAAATGAAATGTAATTGTTCTTTATCTGCAAGGCACCTTCCAGTTGATGCTGTATTTATGATAATAAAAGATGATTTAATTTTTTAAAAACTAAATAGCTGTTTAAAAGCAAAAGAGTGCATTTATTTTTTTGTATTTTTAAGCATTTTTGTATATTTTCCAAAATAACTGGATGCTGTAACTGGGCTCCACGACTCACACATTTATAGACATTTAATCTTTTTATTAAAAGCACTAAAACACATTTTGATTTATTGTCTGAAACATTTAAATAAAGTGCAAACAAGAGTTAATAAAGCTCTCCATCCATTCGCCACTATTGATTCACTGGATAATAAATCAATCTTCTGGCCTGCAGGTGTTGCTGCCTCGACGTGACTTCACTTCAGGATACGGCTTCCCTCTCCCGGTCCCCCCTGTGGCCGGGATGCAGAGCCGATGATGTTGGGAAAGAACAGATCAAGGAAGAGGGATGAGCGGAGGTCTGGAAGAGGCCACACAACCTTGGTGAAGACCAGGATGCTGCTTGTTCTCTCTGAAACCCCCCAACCCCCCCCACCTGTAAAATATAGCCGACTCATCCTTGGAGGATGAATCCCCCAAAAACACCTTCTCAAACACGAATGTCCGTACGTCATCGTCACATGAGCCGCTCACACCGACGTTAGTGTCCGTGTGGCTGTGAGGAAGAGTCGGCGCATCATTTCGGTTAACCCTTGTGTTGCCTTCGGGTCATTTTGACCCGATTCAATATTTAACCCTCCTGTCTCCTTCGGGTCAATTTGACCCGATTCAATGTTTAATGTCGGTGTTCTTTCGGGAGTCAACAAACAAACATAAAGTACCTCATACTTAAACTTGGAAAACAATATTAATTCTAATAATTTTCTGGAGATTTTAATAGCTGGGGTCATATTGACCTCAAGGGTAAAATATGTTAGTAAATATAAAGGTAACAGGAGGGTTAAACATTGAATCGGGTCATATTGACCCGAAGGCGACAGGAGGGTGAAACATTGAATCGGGTCAAATTGACCCGAAGGCAACACAAGGGTTAAAAAAAAAATATATATATTTAAAAAGGCTCTTCATGTGATAATTCAGCTCCAGGATGCAGACGGCGGAGCGACGGCTGCTCAAATCTAATCAAATCATAGTATCCAGACATCAAACTCCCTGCCAAGGAGATTGTCTTTGACCCCTGGTTGACCTTTGACCTTTGAAACAGTGTTTTGTCATATTTAAATTGTTTGATGTGGTGGGTTAGGGTATCAAAAAGGTAGTAAATAGAGGTTTTGATGGCCAAGACTTTGCAAAACATGTATAAAAAATAGGGAGAAAAATATCAATTGTATGGAGTTTTATAATCTGTATAGATATATGTGGATTACGTCCCTGTGCTTTGTCTCGACTTTGAAATGTGCATTATTAGCCGTGCCATACGTCTTGTAATCTGACAGTTTTGTGACGTCCTCGAGGAGGAAAAGCTCGAGCCGACAGGAAGTGACTGTTTCAGGTGGTTTTGTTTCCACACGGGGAGGAAGCCTGTAAAAAAGAAACACTTTTAAAAGCGGAAAGTTTCACACTTTGGGATATATGCTTATTATTACTTTCTGAATTAGCAAGACGGTAATATATTGTGACCAAATGGTGTATTGTACATGTTTTATACTCGGAAGTCTTCTGTATTCTTTTTCTAACACCATGCCACTAAAGCTCAGCAAAAAAACCATAACAAATGTGTTAAAACTGGACGGAAGAAAAGCTGCAATTATATGTAGAAATCCCAAATGTTGCACCGTAGAGCGGCCTTCACACTTTGGTTTTATACGGATCAAACAAACCTGTAATATTTATATTTCATTAGTTCCCTTTAGGGCGGCTGGGAGGAGGATTAGTCACAGCGACGTTGTGAACGTGCCTCCTTTGTTGTTGTTGTTGTTGTTGATTGAATTATTTTTCTTTCAGATTCTGATGGAGAATTTAGTCTGGATTAAAAGTGAAACGTAAAAGAAATGTACACATTTATTAAAGAATGTGTGCGATACTGTTTTAAGGGTTGACTTTATTTTCTCTTCTAAATATTTAATTGCATATAAATTAAATAAAACTTAGTCCAGAGGTCCTGAGCTATTGAACGTGTTGGAATGGGCAAAATATATTTTTATGTCACATTCAACATGTTTCAACTACACCGACATTCTAAATTAGGCCATTTTAAAAGACTTTAAAAAAATTAGTTAATGGCAAACTGACTTTGAAGAAAGTTTAGAATGCAATTTAAATCTAATTAAAGTGTAAAAGTATAATATACCATATTAAAAAAGTCATATTATAGGCCTTATAATATTGTATTGTATAGGATGATATTCATTACATACTAGAGGCCCGTTAGGATTTTATACCAACACAGGAATATAAAAACACTTTTTTTTAAATTTCTTGTCATGTCTGATGAACAGAAGAATTGGGAAAGAGAGAAAAGTGCACAGGGTTATTTTACATTTTGTGCGCACACTCACAGGGAAGTCTCCGAGCAGACGATTCCTCTGTCCTTGAAGGTTCCCAAAGTTCCTCCGTCCTGTGTCCTTGAAGGTTCCCCCCGTCCTGTGTCCTTGAAGCCGAGTGGCTACACGTCAAAGTTCCCAGAGACTCACGACACAACGAGTTGTATAAAACTGTCATTACAGTGATTTATTATAATGAACCATGAAAATAGCCAACCAGTGCAGTGTCTGTGAGTCTCTCCCCTCCACACAAACAAACACTCGCACACAAAAAAAGGAAAAGAGACACAAGTTGAAGAGTCCAGAGAAATGGGGGGCAAAAAAATTAAAATAATAATGCTACAGTCACAGAAACATTCAGCTTTGCCAAGAAGAGCGTTCATATTTACAACCAAATGTGAAAAAGAACAGGATGGGAGCAAATTGTACAAGCATAGAAAAAGAAAAGAAGCAAATATTTTCAACCTGTTCCTGGTGAAAGCTGGAGTAACCACCTATACCTTAAATTACACTTTCTACAAATAACCATTGATATTCAAAAATAAACCGCTAACGTCCTACCTGTGGGCGGGGCCACACTACCTCAGAAGACCACACACACACACACACAGTACAAGAACTCACGCGCACATTCACACCCTGTAACGCTCGCACACACGTACACACACACACACACACACACACAAAGTGCAGCCTCCCAGGACGTTGAGGCAGGATCCCAGAAACGGGTCTTTTTTCTGAATCTGCAGCGGTGAACAGATATTTTGTTGTTAGACAGGAATACAAAAAATAAGTGTTAATTTTTTTTCTCTATACAAAAAAAACCTTTCTCTTTGCTATAGTGAGCCACTAGATTATAACAAATAAATGCTGTGGAGAGCAGACGACAGACGAGAGAGAGATGAGGAAGTAAAAACGAGTAACTGACAAAAGGAGGAAGAAGAGGATGAAGGAGAAGAAGAGGGTATAGGCTGGAATGTCCATTGATCAACAAAGTGCAGGGGCCTTACAACGGGGTCCAAACAAGACACAGAACAGAGAACTTTTCCTCTCCATCACGGGAAGGATATATAAAAACAACCGGAGGCCGGAGCGCGGGCTAAGAGCACCAGGGGCATCGTCCATCTTCAGCGTTTAGCAGTTTGTCTTGAAGATCGTGTCGCTGTCCGTTTTCTCTTCTTCTAAAATGTTTTGTCCTCGTTTTTGAAGTATTTCTTTAAAAAGTTGTCCTTTTATCCCACAATCGGCTGTTTTTCCACTGGCCATGTGTTCAGGTTCATAGAAAACATATCTACAGCTTATGATACAGGCCCCTCGTCCCCGGCCGAGTTCTATGGGGGGGGGGGGGGGGGGGGGGGTCAGTGCCACCCTGTGCTCAGGTACCCCGAGCTGTGGAACGGGGTTGAGGACGTAGGAGCTCCACGAGTCCCAGAAGGCATCTGGGAGGCGGCGGCCTGGGCCTGACCTTGTTGAGTCTGTTGGGGAGGGGGAGGGGGAGGGGGGGGCAGTCCGGTCTGCTGAAGGGATTGGGGGTACGTCGACGGGGGCGCCGAAGGGTTGGCGGCGGCGCACGGGTGAAAGGCCCCCAAGTTCTGAAAGTGGTGGGGCTGCATCTGGGCGTTGGTCGAGGGGGCGGGGGGAGGGGGAGGGGGAGGCGGGGGAGGGGTGAGCGACAGCAGGGTGCTGCTCGCCGTAGGCTGCTGCTGGCAGGTCTGGACCTGCGGGGGAGGAGGAGGAGGAGGAGGAGGGGAGGTGGTTAGCATGAGCTGGTGCTGCTGGATGGGCGTCGGCTGCAGGTTGCCGTGCAGCAGGGCGGGGCCGGGCATCGGGTGCAGGGGCGGAGGGGGGGGCGGCGGCGGGGGAGCTGCCGAGCTCTGATAGTGCACGCTGTGGGACATAGTCTGCATCAGGGGCTGAGCGCCGGGGGGGTAGGAGGTGGCGCCGGCGGGTTTGAACACGGAGAACGGTCCGACGGGGGAGGGGCTCTGGCCGGGGAAGTACACCGCGGAGGCCGGTGGTGCTGGTGGAGGAGGGGGAGGAGGGGGCGGAGCACTCTGCGCGTTGTACTGGGCGAAAGGAGCCGGGCCGGTCTGCGCCGGGGGCTGGGCGGGGAACAGCGCCCTCTGGCTGCGGTAGGAGGAGCTCTGGGGCTGAGGCTTGGGAGAGAGGAGGAGGGAGGCTCCGGGGTAGAGGACCGGAGAGGAGGGCAGCGGGGCGGGATGCAGCTTGGTGGGAGTCAGAGGAGCCGGTTTGGGTCCCGCGGGCTTGCTCGCCGCCGGCGCCGGCTGGCCGGTCGGATTCGGCGTCCGGGGCCGACCGTCGCCGTCTTCCTCCTTCGCCGGCCGACCGGGAGGCGGAGCGACGGGAGCGGGCGAGCAGGGCTGAGGGAGGAGAGCGAGAAGGAGTCACGCGGCCGCCGGCGCCTCGCCGGGTCGGGTCGACCTCGGGCATTTTAAACGTTCCCTTACCGTGTGGGTCGGGGTCTTCTGAAGACTTGGAGATGGGCAATCTCTCAGTGCGGGCGTATCACCCCCCTCCGTCTCACCATCTGTATGAAAAAGGAGATTTTTTAGTATAAAACCAAAAACATTGATGCAAACAAACATAAAGAGTTAAAGTTGACCAGGTGAGTTAGTATTCTCACCTGTGTCTTTGTCCTTGCTGAGCAGCAGCGCTCGGTGGTAGCTGCGTTCTCGGGCCTGCTCCACAGACGTAGACGACGTCCTGGAAAATATTTAAAGATCACAACAAACTTATTACCTATTATAATTTTAAATAGGGCCAAGATAATAAAAATAGTTTGGAGCAGGAAAAAGACAAGAGCAAACAAAAAACACTCAATCTAAATAAACAAATCTGCCTATATACGACTATATGAATGAAATGAACATCTGGACGACTGAAGATCAAACCTCTTCTCAGAAATACCTAAAAGAAAAGCCAATATACTTCTTGAGCTGACCATAAACTTTAAGGAGTTGAAAAAGCTCGAGGTCGAAGCTTTGAGGGAGATTGATAAAACGGGTCAGAGGCTTGAATATTAATGTATGATTAACACGTTGAAGGTTTTGGGAATTTCTTAAAGGAAGTGGAGAAAGAAAAAAGAATCCCCTGACGTCTTCGAGGTATGTGTGTGCGAGTATGTCTGGAGCGCAGTGTGTGTGTGTGTGAGGCCACGCCCCCTCTCCAGGTCTGAAAACACAGGCGCTCTTTCATGGGTTTAAAGGTAGTTTATATAATTATAGGGAGTCAACAGTCTGAAGCCTGAATGTAAACCGGTTGTCGAGGCTGTAACCGGTTGTTTAATTATTTAATTTGACCTCAATACAAGATATCTATTATACACGACATGAGCTACTGGATGAGAACAAAAGGGCCTCTAATGGTTTGTTGTGGAAGTAGTTGTGAAACGTACCACTGTGCCTCTCCTCCTTCCTTCTCTTCCTTCTCTCCAGACACCTCCGCCTCCTCACTCGTCTGGGGCTCTTTCGCTGCGGTGGGGGTGGGGGTGGTGGCGTTGCAGAGGGGAGTGGGAGCAGGGGGTAGAGGAGACTCGCTGGTGGTCTCCGACGCGACCGGGAAGGGCTCCGCGGTCAGAGGCGGCGCGGCGGACACGGGAGAGCCGCACTCGGTCTTGGAGCCGCTGCGGCGAGCTTCCCGCTGACGCTTCCTGTACTCCAGCAGGGAAACCTGGAGAGGGGCAGAAAGCATCGCGAGCTCAACGCCAGTCGGGAACAAAGAGCACGCGTCACGCTCGGCCAGCAGAGGGCAGCACTGGGTCGGCTACCGAGACAAAGAGCAGCTCAGCGGGGTTCAGTCCCTCCGCTCACGTGAACTGCATTCTCTAATTCTCATATTCTTTGCTCTTCTATCCTCTCGTGTTTTATATTGTGCTCTCTCTATTCACAATGTATTCTGCATTGTTATCCCAGAAGATTTTGTGAAATAAAGCACAAGCTACAATCAAATATTAACATATTTACAGCTGAACACTCGGCATGTTATTAACGTTGCTCGCTCACCTTTTTCTTCTGCGGGGGGTTCTGTGCCGACCCCCCTCCCTCGCCAGAGCCGTCCCCATTCAGCGAGCGTGAGAAGCCGAGCGCACTTCCCTCCTCGGTGCAGGGGTAAAACAGCGGCCCCTGGCCTTCACTGAAGGGGGGCTGAGCGCCAACCAATGACACGGTCACGACCGCGGCGGCGGCGGTGGCGGTGGCCCCGACGGCGGTGGCCCCGACGGCGGCGGCGGCCCCTGCTGCAGCCCCAGCTGCAGCCTCAGGCCTGAAGGGAGACACCAGAGGCTCCAGGGTGTGCGAGGGGGTGAGGTCCCTTAAGTTCGAGTTGACTGGAGAGAAGTTCAGGCCAGCTGGTCCAGTCGGGACTCTCTCTGGGCTTTTTATCCAGCCGGTAAAAGAGGAAGCACACGTTTCTGCAGAGGAGGAGGTGGAGGAGGAGGAGGAGGAGGAGGAGGAGGAGGAGGAGGCGGCCTCAGTACTCCCCTCCACAACCACAACCACAACCACAGCCTCTGCCTTGTCCTCGCCACAGTCCATGGGCTCGGCGGCCGGAGGCTGTGGACTTTCAGGAACCGGCGGCTTGACTTCCGGCGGGGTGGCGTCCGAACTGGGAGCCATGGCGGTGGGCGAGGAGACCAACGACGGAGGACGATCGGCCTGGAACAGGAAGGAGGAATCAACATAAAGGGACGGTCACAACAAAAATAAAAAAAATTAAGAACATTCATCCTACTTTTGAAAAATAAAGTACATTTGCGAGGACGGTCTGTACTGAGGAATCATACATTACGAGTTGTTTACCTGACAATGAAACACAATATAATATAACTATTGACGCCGTCCGTCGCTCACCTCTTGCACACTGGGTTTCCGGCTGACCTCTGGGGAGCTCTCCACTGAAGATTCACTCTGTGGAACAAGAACAGACTCAGCTCCAGTTCTCTCACTCGCGTCAAAGCACCGTGCGGGTGATCCCCGGCCTCACCTCCTGAAGGACATTAAGTGTCTGTGTTGGGGTGCTGGGCAGGGGGGGCTCCGCACTGGGCTCCTCTGTGCGGGGCCGCGGCGGGGTGGCCATTAAGATGGGGGTGGCGGGCGCCTCCGGTTGCTCGGCCCTGGTGGGCGTGGCACAAGGGGAGCCGTAGGGAGTCGAGCTCTCGGACATGCAGGTCTCCAACGGACTCAGCCGCCGCTTTTTCAAAGGTGTGGGCAACTCTGTGGGGAGAGAAGTGCGGCGCGTGCGATTTTAGCCGAGCCGTTCATCCAGTATTTACAGATATAGTTTGTGAACTTCTAATCTAGATGTAGTTCATGATTAGAGTCTTAAAATGTGGATTTAAAAAAGTCTTGTTTTCTCATTTTGTGATGCGTGTATTCCACCTGGCGACCTACCTGGTAGGCAGCAGATGCCATTGTAGGGCAGGGGGCTGTCAGAGTCTCCGTTGATGGTGGGGCTGAGAGGACCCTCGCTGGGCATGAGGAGGCTCGGTCGTCTGGCCGGGCTGGTGGAGCCCTCCTCCTCCAGAGCTTGCTTCAACCATCTCTGTAAGAAGGAGCAGGAGGTCAGTAAGCCGACACCGACTGCAGCTAAATACCGATAATAATCCTCATGTATATTTCTAAAGCAGTACCTTCTTGCAGGAGCCGGTGGTCGGCGGCGTTTCGGGCAGTTCTCTGGACCGCCGTCTCCCAGTGGGGACGCCGGGCGTCGTGGGGCTGCGGGTCGCCAGGAATGGGGACGAGAAGCGGACGTAGTGTTTGGGCGTGCTGTAGACCTGCGGAGAGCACGCCATGCCCGGGAGGGCGTTCAGCTGCGTGGCGAGGACCTCGGGGTCGCTGCTTATTCTCAGCGGCCTCTCCGGGACCGGCTCTGGGGTCCGTACGGCGCCGAGGTCCTGCATCTTCTCTCCCACCCACTCACTCATAAAGTGCTGTTGAAAAAAAAGAGTTTGAGGAGATGTAGCCGACTGCGTGTGAGTTTCAGACGTAGATGACGCCCCGTGCAGAAGTAGCGCTGCGGTACCTTTTTAGTTTTGAAGTTCTTGCTCCCGTTGCGGTTGCGGTCGGGTGCCGGGGAGCTGCTGTGCGGCGGGCTGCTGTCGGGCGCCTCGTCGAGGATGGCCTCCGGCTCGGGTGGCGTGAGCATCTCTCCCTCGGGGGCCTCGCTGGTCAGAGGCTCCACGGACTCAGTGGGAGAGCCGGGGGCCAAGTCGGAGCAGGTGCTGATGGTGCGAGCTCGCCGGCGCTGCTGACCGATGTGCGTGCGGTTCCTCGAGAAACTCTTCCTGTTCCTCGAGCTTTTGACCTTGGCCGGCTTTAACCCCGGCTCCTCTTTCACCTCCAGCAGTGGCTGAGAGAGAGAGAGAGAGAGAGAGAGAGAGAGAGAGAGAGAGAGAGAGAGAGAGAGAAGGTATTTATGTTTATTAAGTTGATGCAAAGCTAAAAAAGTTAACCACAAACAGGTCCCTGTGCTCACTCGTCATTTAATCCTTGATGCGTAGCTTGATGTACACGACCAGAGAATTGTGTTTTCCAGGAAGATTCACTATTATTCATTAAATTAATTGCAAAATTAATAGAAAATATAGTCAAGACATTGACACGGTTAGAAATAATTACTTTTATTTGAAATATGAATTTTGGTCTTGCCAGTTTTATAGCTTCTCTCACCAGCATAACTGTTTTCAGCTGTGCAAACTTAAAAAGGGTTTTCTAACCCTCCACGAGTCTTCTAAGGCGATAACACTGGAGATGGGCCTCTACACACCTATGTAGAGATTTCCACTAAGAACAGTCATTAACCACGTTAACAATGTATAGAGTGTATTTCTGATAAACATAATGTTATCTTCATTGAAAAAAACAGTGCTTTACTTTGAGCCCAAACTTTGGATTGCTAGTGTATATCGCCGTTATATAAGTTTACAAATTTTAAAGAGTAGATATTGGAAAGTTTCTATGTGAAAATACATTGTTTGGTGGATGCTGATATAACCAAGACCCCTGCAGTCTATGGCTAAAGCACTTAAAAAAGAGGGTTGTGTGTCCCTGTGTTCTCACCTGCATGACAGTCGGAGAATCGGCCATCTCGGGCGTGGCTGGCGGCTCCTCCTTGATGTCACTGCGGCCCCCGACCTCCGTCTTCACGCCGCCGATTCTTTCCAGCGCCTGCTCTCTGCGCTTCTCTCGCTTCTCCATTCGGGCAAAGGCTTGCAAGATGGCCTCCATCTTCCTCTCTTCTCGTGTCTGCAGAGAGAGAGAGGTGTGGGGGGGGGGAGGGGGGTTTCGGAGGAATGGGTGAAGGACGGGGAGAGGGAGCAGAGACATTAAGTCCACGGAGCACTACTCTCCCACGTAGCCCCAGAGGTAGCGATACGATGGTTAATGTGTGCTACGCAGCGAAAGCCGATCAAGCTGTGCAAAGTGCAGCGCGCCGAGAGAAAGAAAAGAGGTGTAGAAGTGGCCCTTTGCTTTCATAATAAAAGGGAAACAAAAAAAAGAGGAGAACGTCAGGCAGGAGCAACAGAAGGAATGTTGTGCGGATGTATTGGGACTGAATTCATATGGCGCTTTTCTAACTTAACGGAAAAAGAGCGTTACAATTATACCCTGCCCAACCAGAAGGTTGCATGTCAAATGTGTCCCTATATGCATGTTTGTGCCACAAATAACCCCAACTCTACCTCCACCAAAAAAAAAAGAGCTCCACCTTTAGTCAGAACACCCCATTGAACATATTTTCATACCACGAAATATAAACGGAAACAGACATATCTGCTGAAGATCAGGCTGAAGACAGGTGTCGGGAAAGACGAGACAGTTAGTGCGCTAGTGTCACCTCTGGGAGATTTAGGGGTGGGGGAGGCTTGTAGATGGGTGGAGTAGAAATTGGCTATGAATGGGTCAAGTTTACCTCCTTGTGTTTCAGTCCCTTCCAGCTGGAAGCCGCCCCGACAGGCAGATGGGACTGCTCCTCTGGGTTGGCCTGAATGTTCAATAAAGAGACAGCCTAGTTTAGAAGAGACATGTCCCCCCTAAACAAGGCTCCACAAACACTGGACAGGGCGAGACTAGCGACTCCCTGATACCCCGGTGGGACAAAATAGGTCTGGGTCAGGTACTGTAGGTGTTGGATAGGTTTACGCAATAGAGACGCCGCGGCTGACGCCACTTAACTTTACGATATCTAGGTTACGGGTACTTTGTGAAAAAGCTGATTTGTTTTATACGTTTTTGCGTTTCACATCCGTCACACCACTTCCAAGGCGTTACGTCCTGATACTAACCTCTCTATAATCACATTAATTGTCTTTAAACTGTGCAGATTTGAGCCGTCGGGGACTAAACGTGAAATCGTGAGGGGAAATATGGGTTTTTTTTAAAACAGGGGGAAAAATCAATCTTCAATCCAAAAACGGTGGTCGCCGATTGGCCACGGAGACACTTCCTGTTTGGAGCTTTAGAGACAAAAACACACACACACAAAAAGAACAGCGCAACATTTTCTCAGCCCCGGTTTAAAAAATAATAATACAGGAAACAATAAACACACAGGTGACTATCAACAATGGCCAAATATTGTATATTGTTCTGCTGCAGAAAGAAGAAGGAAAAAAGACCCACGTGTGCAGCAATCACCTGGTGATGCCGTGGTTAGCACCGCACTGACCGGCAGGTGACACCCGCCTCTCACCCAATGTCAGCTGTGATTGGCTACGAGGAGCTAATGGGCGGGCCTTCAAACGACCGTGGCGTTATGGTCCTCGAGCTGAACATGTGTCTCGCAGGTCGACTGCAGACCAGGATGTCAAACAATAGGCGCTCTTGTTTAAGGAGGCAAAATATCGTGCCAACACACACACAATGTTATCTCTCGCCCGCGCCTTATCGCGGCGTAGATTTCCAACACCCACATGCACCTACTGTGCTTGTGATTGGCAGTTTATGAAAGCACACTTCTTTGATCCAGCAGCAGCTCCCTCCTGGGACGCATTCCATAGAAACCAGCCGATTGGATCTCGCTAAGTCAATACGGCCCTGGCAACAAGGCTCTACCCTCTGAAGCCCCTCCCCCCTCCCACACAAATATCTATCACTCTCAGCCAGGCCTATTAGCAGATCTGTATGTTGGCCACAGATGAGTCAGCACTTTACACCTCGGGTCCGCCGTGTGAAATGAAGCTGACGACGGGGTAATTTACAGAGTGAGTGTGTGTGAGTGTGTGTGAGTGTGTGTGAAGCTAAGTGCACCGCGCTCGCCTGTGTGTTCGATACCGTCTCACAGAGACATTAGACTGTTTGGCATGGAAAAAGAGGGTTTGAACCAGTAGTTGGTCGTTTAAAACTCTCAGTGAAGGTGAGAGGAGCGCTATGCTCAAACCTATGGGGGCGGATTCGGCTCGCACGATCACACAACGCACTGGTTTGTTCCCACTGACGGGAGATGGCGTTCTAAAAAACGGCCACGTGGCACCGGAGGCCATTTCATTTGTTTTATATGCTGGAGAAAAAAAGAAAAACAAAACTGGCAACAAATGAGGAAAATAAATGTCACTGCGTAATGACAGACAAGCACAGAGCTTCAGTACTGTGAGGCAGAGGGAAGCCAAAGCTGCAGGGGGGGAATAAAAAAACAACAAAAACACAAGTAGGACTGAGCAAAATATCAACAAGGGCATGGACAGAGGCGGGAGCGCTAGATAAGTGATGAAGAGGAGGGTCGTTTAATGGAAGGGAGATAGAGGACAGCTGCTCTTATCCAAGCCACAGCACCCGGAGCAGACACATTGTTCGGTCCACACCAGCAACAGGAGACAATCGTATTTGTATTGTCACTTTGTCTGCTGGGTGTCCGCATGGCAACACAAAGCTGTAGCCCCTAAGCTTGGCACACTTACCATCTTCCTCCTCCTCTCTGCAATCTGCTCCTCTGACTCCATCTCTACTTCATTGCTAACGGAGGTTTTGTCTTCTAGATCCTCATATAACTCAGGATCCTGTAAGAGGAGGGGAGAGGGGAGCATGGCACTTTATCACGGCTGATCAGGCAAGTCAGTCTAGCTACAGACTAGAGGGAGACAGGTAAGAGTGTATGAGAGGTGAGGGAGGAAGGGAGGGAGGACGGACAGGAGAGAGTGAAGCACCTCTGCTACTTTTCAGGGGTCAATTTGTGCACAAAACAAAACATGCTCAGAACTCATATTTGGTCTTTCACGGTTGTTCATAAATTCTGTTTATGAATCTTGGCGTGCAGCACTTGTACCGGCGCCTTCGTTCAGATCTAACCACTTAGCAGCTGACACAGTCTGCCCCGTCTTCACCGAGGTGGCAATACGACATTTACACATTTATTGTATCTACTCTGTTGGTACATCTTTCATCTCATCCTTCTGCAATTACAGCTGTGACATAACTGCAAAAAGCTTTGACATTTTGGGACGTCTAAAACACACAGTCTCAGGCTAGTGACACACTGGGCTGATTTCATAATGATCAAACGCCACGTTTAAAAAAAATATTATAATAATAATTTAGACTTGTATAGCGCTTTTCTAGTACACGTGTATATAATATATATATATATATATATATATATATATAAACGTTGACACTAATGGCATTTCTCAGATTTCTTTCTGCTAAATAAACTAACAGATGATAAATCGTGTTGCTGTTAACACATCCAAGTGAAACGCCTTTCCCCGAGTGTGTCACAAAAAGGTTATTATGCACTGCAACACAGCTCTGCCAGAAAAATGGCACAGAAGCATCTTGTGCAATGACAGTAAATCTGAACTATGTCGTCAACATTCTTAGTTGGGCGGTAGAGAGGGGGGGGGGGGGGTAGAGGTGAATGCATAAAAGGGATGAGGGGGAAAAAAGAGGGAACTGAAGAGCATGTCGAGTGACTAACAATGGAAAACACATGCACAACACATTTAACAAAGATCAAATCAAAAATTGCATGCATGAACCACAAAGACAAATGTATATTTACAATAAATATGCCATAGTAGAGAGAGTCTAAACATGCAACGTGTTTTGTTTTTTTAAGTGTGAAAACAAAAGGGTGAGAGTGGGTCTCCTGTTCATGACCGTGTCGTCTTGCCTGGTTGTTTGAGATGGAGAGGCGGAGAGGAGAGAGTTTCCTCTGCTTGCCGTCGCCGACGCTCTTGCTCTTCCCGTCGCCGTCCAGACCCATGTTCTGGTTCTGGCCCAGGTCGTCCCGGACGGTCTCCTTGTCCTTGCGACTCCCTCGGCGCCGGCCCCCGGAGCCCAGGTTCTCCGTGGGTTCGAGGTTGTGCTTGAGCACCGGGCACTCCTGGTTCCCCTTCACACAGGCACAGTCCACCTTGTATTTACTACAAGTTTGAAGAGAGAGAAACGGAAAGAAAGACAACAAAAATATGAAGTTAGAAGGCAAAAAGGATCTTTCTTTATTACCGTGGTGATGCCTGCTGCTTGCCAAGTTTACTCTAATAACTCACCAGCTGCCGTAGTCATAATCAAAACCAATAGTGATCTCTGTGCCTTTGGCGATGGGCCTCAATGAGTAGATGTATAAATGCAGCATTCCATCCTCGACCACGTGGCGCACCTGAGAACAGAGAGTGATGCACTATTATAACTGTGCATAAGAGCCGACTTGTGCGCGATTAATGCACTCGATCGGTTCACTCACTTCTGAATTGGGGGTGCAGGAGCGACGGATGAAGCGCGCCTCGTTGCCAAAGCTGCGAGCGTCCACACACATCTCCAGCCCGTCGAATTTGGAATAAAATAACACAAAGGGGTACGGCCTAAACGGGGGGAAAGCATGAATGTTAATTTTAAAAAACTACACTGTAATGAACTACAACCCAAAGCCATCCATCCCACGTCCCCAGAGCACTTAATATCAGTTAATTGGTTTGACCGGCACTATCCAATTTACAGTCATACAAAGGAGAAATCCTTCTGAAAAGCGACTCGTGTTCTGACCTCTTGAAGAAGTATCCGTTGGCCTCAAACTGCTGCCGAAGCATGAACTTCCCCCTGTACTCGATGATGAGGGAGTCTGGGGGCAAGTCTCGCACCGCCTTGAGGATCTTCTTGTTCTTCTGAACTTGACTCTGCAAGAGAGAGACACTCTGGCATGAGTGCAGATCCTGGACAGGGAACACATTGAATTATACCAACATACAAGGAGATAGCGGTGATGGCAAATTGACTACATGCTTGGATAAAAGGGGCATGAGCCTGATACACATGCCCTGCTCACAAGGGATTAAAAACGAATGGGTGAGGTTGGACATCAGACTTTAATGTGCAAACAGGTTTTTACCTCCACGGGCGGTTTGAAGGAGGCGGGGTGCGTGTTGTACGCCAGGCTCTTGCCATCGCCTTGCTCTTTGACGCGCAACAGGACCTGGACGTCCTCACTGTACTGATTGCTGCTGGCCTCCTCGTAGCGCTCCATCCACGTCTTGAGTTTGTTCTCCCACAGAGACGGGTGCTCCGTCGGCTCCTGCTCTGGAGCAGCACCCTGAGAGAGAGAGAGAAGAAGAAGAAAAAAGAAAGACGACAGCTGTTGGTGAAAATGGTTTTGCCAGAAGACAGCTCGACTGAACAGTGTTGTAGTCGGTGAGTTTACCTTAACTCTGGAGGACTTTCTGGACCCTTCTCGGAAGGCCTGCCAGACAAAGTAAAGACATCAAAAACTTTATTAATTGAAGTGTACAATAATGCAAAATGAGGATTTTGTACACAATATGCTTCGACTTGGCTCATTATATCATTAACTCGTCAAATCTGACCTTCTTAGCTCGGGCAGAGGAGGCTGGAGGCTCTTTATCACCACTCTTTTTACATTTTTTATCAGTCTGCTTGTGGCCAAGGCGGCCAGTGGTGAGCGTGATGGTGGTAGGCGTGTGTTGGAAGGTGGAGTAGAGCTCTAACGGCACCTCATCTCCACTCTCTGTAGCACTGGTGTCACCATCTGAAGAAGCAGACAAAACGAATGTTAGCTATGAGGAGGGAGTGCGGAACAAAATATATCAAAGACTTCACACTGCTGCCGAATAGAGAGCCACAACAATGAAAGATGAGATATGCGACGGAGCAGATATTAAAAATAGTAGTTTGCTTCTTGTCCAGCAGGTGTCAGCGTGTCTCAGGCTCAGGATGAGTCACCTGCAGGGGGAGGAGGCTGCATCCTGACATGCAACCTGCTGGGTTCAATAACAATCGGGCCATTTAATGCAGCAAAGAGGCCAGTTAAAGCAGAACTGAAATATATATATTTTATAACCTCTAACCCCTCAAACCTTGCTGTGGGGGACGCAGCTCTTAAAATAACAACAGTCTGCCTCTTTTTCTTTAAAACCGACTGTGTCAACATATTGGATCTTTGCTGAACACAAAGGTAAACAAACCTTACAGTGCAGACTAGGGCCTACACACACATATGTGTAGCTTACCAGACAAACACTCTCGTTTCCTGGTCTGCAGCAGGATGGCCCTCTCTCGATCCAGGTGTCGTGGTTGGCAGCGTTCACACAGGTAAGTCTCAGGAATGTTCTGCCTGTCGATTCCCATGCAGTCGATGTGCTGCCAAGCACTAAAGAAAGAAAAGAAAAATCAGAGAGTACATTTTTTTCCTCCTTCATAACATTGAAGCAACTTCAAACTGTGATTTAAAAAAGTTTAACGACAACTTTGGGCTACGTTCCGAGTCACAAATTAATTGGGAAAATCTGGTCAATTTACCTGCACTTGTCACAGCAGATCATGTAGCCGTCATCGTGGGTGAAGCCACAGATGCAGCGGGTGATGTCAGCCCCGTAGCTGCCATCCTCTGAGGTGCTGAGCGTTGTGCCCCTGGATGCTTCGTCCTGGCCTCCCGGAACAAACAACCCCCCCTCTCCTTGTCGGATCAACATGGAGGGGGGAGGGGAGGCCGGTGGAGTGGGTGGGGGCCGCGCCCCATAGTTATGGTCCTGATGAAAAAGGAAGGAAAGATAGGCGGTCACCGGGTTGTGAATGACAGTTTATCAGAGGGATAAATCACACAGAAGAATCACCTAAGTGTGTAAGCAGGGAGTTGTAGTAACGTGTAGTACAGACAGCTGATTTTTATTATCTTTAAACCAATTGTATTAATATTTTGTATGAATCATTTGTGAAATATCAGAAAACATAATTTTTCTAATGCCCGGGTTGATTAAATCAAATGTCTTATTTAATATAAACAATGTTGAAAACCCCAAAATACTGAATTTAGCAAATCAACCAATTACCACATTTGAGAAGCTGTGATCATGAAAAGTTTCCCAGGCTTCCTTCAAATTATGAGCTGAACGATTAATATTTTATTTAAAAAAAGTTGCCAATCAAGTGATCAACACCTGCAGCTCAAATTCCCTGCATCACTCAGAAGACTACGTTGTTCCGTGTTGACCTGAATGGGCGCCAGTCAAGTTGCGCTCAATGATTAACAGAGAGGGAGGGCTCAAGGGTTGTAGGATATTTGTCTTAGGGTGTGAAGGGAAGAACTGCGTGCGTGCGTGCGTGTGTGTGTGTGTGTGTGTGTGTACTCACAGCGTAAGGCAGGCCAATGTAACTGTGGGAATGGTGAGAAGTGCTGCTGTAGATCTGGTGTGGGTAGCTGGACTTCTCCACCACTACAGGGCTGGCCTCCACCGATTCTGGTCTGCTGAGCGGAGAGACAAACGGAGAGCACACGTTACTGTACACCGAAAAGAAAAACTCGGTGTTACACAGAGTAATTGTTCTTCCTCAAACACCGTTAGGAAGTGTGTGTGTCAGTTGGAAGGGTGACACAGAAACAGAGAGGGAAGAATATGGATGCGTGCTAAACACAGTAAGACCGTCAAGGGACCTGGGGCAGGAGGCCACCGCACACCCAGTGGGAGAGAAGTACATTTACGACGTGGACTTCACTTGAATATTCCCATTTTATGCCATTCCATACTTCCACTTTAAATCAACTAGACTTATGGAGGTAAGTGTTGCATATTTTACATCAATACCTGACAGCTGTAGTTGCTAGATACAACATTGTACACACAAACACTGTATTTCCCCCCTAAACTTCCCAGGTGGCTTCAGGTAAATGGCCCAAAGAGGTCAAATTATCCATCGCAAAAAAGCAGAGAGAAAAAGGAAAAACACTTTGTTGTGACATTGGCCTTTTTCCTGCAGAATGAGTACTTTTAATACTCAAAGTACATTTTGTAATAATAATGTTTGCTTAACCCTCGGGTCAATTTGACCCCATTCAATGTTTAACCCTCCTGTTACCTTTATATTTACTGACATATTTTACCCGTGGGGTCAATTTGACCCCAGCAATTAAAACCTCCAGAAAATTATTAGAATTGATATTGTTTTCCAAGTTTAAGTGTGCGGTACTTTATGTTTGTTTGTTGACTACCGAAAGAACACCGACATTAAACATTGAATCGGGTCAAATTGACCCGAAGGCATCAGGAGGGTGAAGTAAAAAAGGGATCTGAATGCTTCTTCCACCAGTGACTGTAACTGCTTGCATGTGAACTCGCCTATAAAACTCAGGCATGAGAGTAATAAAAACTACTTCACGTCAAAATAAATGACGCGTGAACAACATCCACAAGGCAATCATTACAAATGTGCCACCCGTCATGCACACACAGAAACAAAACACACAGCCGTGTCGTGCTACAAAACCAGTAGATCCACTCTCCCGGGGAATACAATGCCGTTCAGGAGGGAGCCTGTTTGGCGGTTTGAGAACAACCCACCCTTATTATGACATGACTAATCTATTCTTCAGTTGCTGAAGGGGTGGCTCTAGAGGAAGCGAGAAGTGGAACTGGCATAGCACATGGCACGAGACAAGGTAGTTGGGTATAAACGGGGAAGATAGGGAAAAAAATAAATGAGGAAAACAGTTCGGGAGACGCACGATGCGTCCGCGAGGTGCGGCCGCCTTTCAGCGGTTACAGCGGATCGATCAAAAATATCACTCCATTCTCCTCGAGAACCCTGATCCACGGTTGGAGACGAACAAAAATCCACCGAGGCGTGTAGGTACGTGACAGCTGCTGAGCTGGTTTCCTTCTCTAAACATTAAAACACAGCAACTAACTCCATGAGCGCTTCTGCCAACAAGTTTCCGTAAACAAGGCAACAGCAAAAAAAGCTCACAAAGCACGCCGGACGGCCTCTCGGGTATCCGGAGGAGTAAACGACCACGGGGCTGCGAACGAGTATGCGGCATTTGTGCGTATGCAACATTACAACGTGACATATCTCGGAAAGCTTTTTAGTCTGAAAACACGCGGACAAACGGTGAAAAAGAACCAGCTCCTATTTGGAGATAGAGGTAATAAGTATGTAGCAGGAACAAAGTGTGAGTGAAGATTGAGATTTGAATGAAGAGCCCCAAGGTAAGGTGTTGATACGATACCTGCGTGAGCCCTTCTCGGCCCTATCTCTCTTGTTGCATGCTGGAAGAGCAATGTGCAACACTTCCTGTATGCTTTGCTGCTCAAGTATTCACTGTCAAAGTGAAAACGTAAGTGCACGCATGAGGTCTGGAGGCGGACCCAGTGCAAGGTGTGTGTGTGTGTGTGTTTGTTTTTGTGAGTGTGTGCACAAAAGATTAACCGACACAGAAGACTCTAAAGTGTGTGGAAAGAGCCTGATTTACAAGATAGGGGGAACATTAAAAAAATGTAAAAAATCAAAGTGAAGAGTGCTCTAACTTTCTTCCATTATAGGTTAACCAGATCAAAGTCTATACTTTACAACACATGGGATTTAAGATCCGTTTGCAGCGTGTATAGTCAAGTGATTAAGGGAAGGGACTATTTAAAAGGGAATTGGGCTTTCAGTTTGAGCTACCAGTGAATCAGTGAGAGAGGTAGAGGTAATAAAAGACATTCAGGAGAGAAACAAGTGAGCCAGCCTGTTCAGCAGGAAGGAAGGAAGCGTTTTGAATGCACGTGTTCATAGCTGGAGGGCTCGTGTCATTCATGTTCCCGGGAAGTGGAGAGAAGAGCGGCCGAGAGAGTTAGCGTACACAGAAGTAACGCTCAGACTCCGCCGTGAACGGCCGCGACTTCGTGCTCCTGAGAAGACCACGAGCGAGAGGGAGAGACGAAGAGGGAATTTTGTGGGAATTTAAATGAAGGCGTGCGCACCACGGTACGCGCTATTTATAGCTCGTACGCGTCAACGGCGTTCGACAAAAGAACAGATGTGATTTTAAAACGCAAACACCTGCGGAGAAAAAGGTGCGAGAGAGGGGCAGAGCGTGGAGAACGGAGAGATCGACAGCAGGAGGAAGAGGAAGAAACGCACACAAAAAGAGCAGCCTTCCCTCCTCGAGTGCTCCCACTTGCTGCCATGGTAACACTACGTATTCTGCTTGACGTGTGCGTGCGGCGGTGGGGCTCCGTGTGTCACCGTGGACACACACTGCATCAGACAACAGCTGGTCACGCCGCCGCCGCCGCTGCTGCAGGAGGGACGCAGCGGCATTTGGCTGGTGAGTAAGTCACGCTATCCCAAACCCGGCTGGCGCGCTCACAATACTCCAAAGATCTGCGCCTGTGTGTGTGTGTGTGTGTGTGTGTGTGTGTGTGTGTGTCTTCGGTCTGGATGGGACCCGTGCAGCAGCAGCAGGTGAAAGCACCGTTCAAGCTTGTTATCCGATTGGACGGACAAAGCGTGATGGAGAGAGTCAAGAAAAAGGGGCTCACTCCTGCCCCCGGGCGGCAGCAGAGCTCCGGGGAGTGGAGGAGGTGGGGGTGCAGCGGGACCGCTTAAGACGCCATGTTTACGTGAGGGCCACCTGTCACTCAGGGCCAGTGACCATGGCAACAGGCCCTGCGCAGTGCAGAGGGGAGCGAGGGACAGATACCATGGCAACATAAGATGTCACGGCAACAGCTCTGATGATGGCTGAGGAGGCGCGGGGGGAGGGGGAGGGGGTGATATGTCTCTTTAAAAAAATATAAATGTAAAAAAAAAAGACAAGAGACCCCTCCGTAAGTTGATGACGTGTTATTCTTTAGTCACACAAGGACTACTTGCTTTATTTATTTGACCAGAAGAAAAGAAAGCCACGCCGATGTCCTTGACGGGACTATGGGAAACGGAGAGGAGGGGCGACGGGAGCCGTGTTGCCATGGCTACATGCACCATTTCTGTTTTACGTCGCGTACCCTTCACTCAGCCAGTGTTATAAAAACAGTCCACACACACACACACCTCCATTCTAGGCTTCCAGTTTCACAGGGGCAGATGTCGTTAATGGCCGAACAGTGGGAACAGAGTCAATGTGATGAGCAATGGCTGAGTGCAGGCACAATCAATGGCAGGACTGAACTGTTCATTAGAGCAACACTCGAGGCGCCCTGCTTTCATGAACTGCAAAATCCCATCAACATCAACTTTGTATAGTGGGAGAAGAGATCCGTGTGGAAAGACAGAATTGAATCCAGCCGTAGAGTTAAGGCACGTATAATAGAGCTGCTTTACGAATATTAGAGGGCATGTTGGGCAGAGGAGGGGGAGACGGAGGAAAGCCTCATGACTAAGTGTCAAACACACGAGTGCAGACAAACCTATAAACAGGGTGAGAGATGAGAACAGTTTTCGTGAAACTGAGGACGAAATTTCTGCAAAGACAAATATCAAAGATAATGTATGACGGGGGCATCACAAAGAAAAGGTGTGAACAGGGGATGCTTGGTGTATTTGTCAAGTGTTACTCACTCTGAGCCTGCAGCCATGTCCAGGTATGAGGTGTCTGCTGTGTCCACCCCTACTGGGATGACTATGCTCATGACGTTCTCTGCTGATCAGTTCTTGTCCTACTGAGTCCAGAGAATGGGAGTCCAAAACACTGAGGCATGCCAGCCACAGCAGTCATTGCAGACATCTAAGTGCATCCACAAGGCCTGAGCATGGAGGGGAGAGCAGAGAGAGAGACAAAAGGGACCCGTTAGTGATGTGGACGCGCATCATTACAAACACGAGTTGATGAACACTTCCAGAAAATGTGTCATTTACTTCATACCAAGAGCAAAAGCACATGCAGGGCCGCAGCACCGAGCAGACCACACATCTGAGTGGAAATAGGGGTATTTCCAGAACACGTGAAATACATAATGCACACTTTCAGATCACGAACGGCGTTTGAGAGGGAAGTGTTTGACGGGGATTCCCCCTCTGAGGGAGCCACCGAGCCGAGGCGTCGACCGATGACACGGGGGCGACATCGTAAAAGTTTAGAAAGCGTGAGCTGCTGCTGTGAACTGCCTCTCCGACACACACTCTGCGATTAATGCAGACGGCTGCACTGCGAGGAAGCTCCCACAGAGGGGAGCAAGAGCACACAGAGCGGCGGCCGCCATGAAAGGAGGGAGGAAAAAAACGCAACACAGAGAAGCCATTTTTCCCCCCTTGGCCTGAAAAGGACTCAAAACATACTTCGCCAAAAGAAGACGCACAGAACCTCGACACAGTATTGATATGAAAGCGTACATTTTTTATGTCACTAAGAGTTGTTCTCATGGAGAGAAAAAACTGCTCGAGATCAACTGGGATCATTTCATCAATGATTGACTGCATCAGGCATTGAACGTAGTGCCCCTCTGGTCCCCGAGCGGGAGGCCGGTGGGACTAATAAATTACACACAAGCAATAGTATTGGTGGGAATATCAAGCCATGTTTGTGCGTCTGATGGGAGTACAGGTGGGAGCATATGTGACCGAGCGGCTGCGTCCGATACGGAGAGCTCTGGTGATAAGCGGGATTAATGCGAGGGACAGATGCCGAGACAAAATAGTCTGAAGGTCACACCTCCGCCGGCTCGTCCCACGCAAAGGCTCAGGTCGTGGACTGGGGTGCACATGGGAGAGGGGCTGTGTGTATGGAGTGGGAACGTACCGCACAGACACCAGCACACACACACACACAATCTAGTTAATTGCACGGCCTCCGTCAAGGAAGCTCGTGGTTCGCGGGGGACGAACACACCACAGAAGGTCCTTTAAACGAGGGGACAACAAACAGCCGTGAGTCATTTCAGGTACTAATTCACCCGAATGCACCGTGAGAGCCAGCGGGACTGGTGAGAGGCCCACAGACACGACAGCTGTCACCCCCAGGCCTAATTAATAGCAGGAAGGAGACCCCTGCGTGTCTGTGTGTCAGCCAAGTTTGCTGATGGGATCAACCTCCAAATTCTCTTCTGATACCATGTCCGCCGAGTGGATGTGTGAAGCGGCAGGGGCACCAGAGCACTTTCTTTCGACAAGGATCAGCCGTTTTGCCATGAAAACATTGCGATGTCAGACTCCCTCCTGCTTTGTATCATCTGAAAGGCAGAGTGCGTTTGGGCTTTTCCTCTGAAGCGGTCCATTTGCTCCCTCGTCCACTAGGTTGGTCTCCATTTCATCCAGAGAATCCTGCAGTCACAAGGAATGCACACACGAGCCCCTCCACGACCACAAACACAGAGATAACCCCTCGCCCTGTCCTTTCAAACATCCCTCTCCATAAGTCAGACCAGTGTGCAAACATACAAGCGCTGCAGCCAGCCGGAGTTGGGACTGACAAAAGGCGGGTGGAAAAAAGAGAAACAAGTACAGTACAGCTGCATTCCTGACTAAATCTGAACTGCGCTGTGACTGCCTCAGCTCGCTCCGCCCACTTCCTCTAGAAGAGATGTCCGTCACCCTGGAGAAAGAAAGAAAAAGAAAGAAAAAGAAAAAAGAAAAAGACCCCCCCCACCCTCCTCCTCCCTGTGCCCCGTCACCCCGCCCAGCCGGATTTCTCTCCCTCCGCTGTACATTTCCTAAATAAACCCGAGACGGTAACGCAGAGCGACGGGGAGTGTCGCAGACGCAATTCAAAATCACACGGAGCCCGGGAGAGACCATTTAAAGTCACCTTTTAGCCATATGCACTGCCGTTATGGAGGAAAACCCATAACAGGAGCGAGGGGTGGGGAAGGGGGGGGAATGTGGAACATGCACAGGGGAGGGTGAGTAGAAGCGTGACATAGAAAGACGTTTAGCGAAAGTGTACAAAGAAACAAGCGAGGGGATGGAAATGCTTTTGTTAGCAGCGAGTCTTCCTCCTCCAAAACCTTTGGCGTGGTCTCCTAGCACTAGAGGGCGCTTTAGAAACCATCCACAGCCGCTCCATTTCAGAGGGCAGCGTGGTGGGGGAGGTGTACACGGGGCCCGTCTGACGGTGACGCTACGCAGCCGGGACCCGGTCGGACTCTGGGTGGCGGAGCGCACAGCGTAACCCGGTCTCTCCGCTCTCCTCCCTCGGCGAGGGGACACAGTCACGTCATTGTGCGGGGGAATAACTCTCCTTTTAAGACCGAAGCCGGCGAGGGAAAACCCACATCGCCACATTAAAAACCGCGACAGACAAACAGCTTTTCCTCTCCTCTCAGTTTATTGCCGCCGCTCGAAGTGTTTTTAATTCTCGTTTTCGCAGCAGATTAAGCTTTTCCTATAAGTGGGAGGAGCAAATGAAAATGAGGGATTCCAACTGAATCCCCCCCACCCCCATCCCCCTCTCTGCTGCGACTTCACACAGTCGTCAGAACTGCCTGCGATGACTCAGCTCGTAAACAAACGGATAAAACAAACTCATGCAAACGCAGTCGTGCACACGGGAAGAAGAGTGACCCAGATGGAATGTCGGCCTGGCCCTCTTCTTCAAGGCACATGCGCCCTGTCCTTCATAAATCGGGCATGTGCCCGTGGCCGCCAGCTGCACACGAGCACTGAAGGTGAAGTCGTACATCAATACAGAGGGGGATGTGGTCCGCACAAGATTTTTGAGGCCGCGATGGGAACTGCTCCGTCGAGAGCGCAGGCCGATGCCTCGGCCGACTGCAGAGTCCGGTTGATGAGGAGACGGCGTTATTGCAGTTTCTTATAACTAGCAACTAGTAAAGAAGAAAGGAGAAGTTAGGAACATTTAGGAGGTTTTGAGGGGCTACTTTAAAACGTCTGCATCTCAACAAGCCTGCTACCTGCCACGTATGCTGTATGTGACAGAACGTGAGCCATATGATCCTAATACGGCGTCCCAAGGTCAAAAAAAAGCTAAATAATAACCTCTGAGCTCATGGGGTGTGTGAGTTAAAGTCAGAAGGAAAGGATCTGGCATTAAAGCTGGGGCAGCCCTCCTGTAGTCGGAGTAATGTCTGTTCGAGAGAGCCCCGGGGCACAATCTCTCCATCTCCCTCTCCTGCTTGAGGAGCATCACAGCCGGGCTCTGTGTGGTCGCCGGTGAGTTCCTTTCAACATTTGCAGATTAGACATGTGTACGTTAGATTGCAGCGCATCTTCATCTGTGTGACTGACCTTGTGAAGACTGATATGTATTTATTTTTTGTCGTGGAGAGTATGGAGGACTCAAAATGACTTACGTATAAATAAATAAACTGCCCCAGCTCATTTGAATATACGGACACATAAATGTCACACATAAATAAATGAAGAAATACATCTGGACACATAAATAGATATACATAAATACATTTATTTAATGATGTCCTGTTGAGTTATAACTTATATTTATTAATTTCTGTATTTATACATTTATTCTTGTATTTGTTTATACATTTATTTCAGCATTTATTTATTTATTCCTGTATTAATTTATTTATACATTTATTTAAGCATTTATTTATTTATTCTTGTATTTATTCATGCATTTATTTATTTATTTATACTTAAGTCATTTTAAATCCTCCATAATCCTGGACAAATACATGCAGCTGAAAGCCAATTACAGCATTTGGAGAATGCAATGCGCGGGTAACTAAAAGTGTTAGGTCTGGCTGTTCGTGCGGCTCCAGAGACGATGCGGAGAAGCATCTCGGCATCTATGAGGCAAAAGAACAGAAAGAGCCACTCGGAGGTCCCATCATGGCAGTGGGCGAGGATCAATTTCACGCCTGGTCCGCGGTGCCGTGGCATCACCAACGTTGATGGCGTATCCCCTCTTGATTCGGCCTATCCATTTGTAACAGGCTCAGCAACAGGGAGGAGGTTAGGGATGCGCAGGAGGCCTGAAAGCCACCTGTCGGGGAGGAAGCTTGCTTAAAAAAGGATCTGTTGCGGCCCAGCTAGCTGCACAGAAACAGGTCACCTGAGCCCTCCTTCTCCCAGCTGGGAGACCATGTGACTGCGTTGGGCCCTGGAGCCGGGCTGCTTCGTCTCTGGGTCTCTGGGCATCCCACAAGTGAGAGCACTGGAGACCGTGCCACAGTCACACACAGCGTAGCCCCATGGGGTGAGGTATGCGTCTATAGACACACACACACACACACACACACACACACACACACACACACACACACACACACTACTGTTTCAGGGACAAGAGTTTATCGTCTGGAGACGAGGATGAGCACAACAACAAGGGGAGCACCTCCGAGTCCAGGAAGAGTGTCGAAGAGAAAGCGGAGGAGTATGTGGCCTGCATCCGCCCGATCAATAATCAATACACCAATAGACATCCTGTGCACCTGCATGACTTCCTCAATGTCTGTGTCTCTCTCTCCTTCTGCTGCATACACTAAAAAATGAAATGGTTGGGTGCTGGCTATTTGATCTCGTGTGTCCGTCTAGGGGTTAGGGTGAGAGGAAAGAGGTGCCATCTGAGAATACTAGCCTCCCTCCACCTGCCACAGTTGCCCGTCCCCGTTGCCGTGGCACAGGGGGGGCGGCAGCACGCCTCTCGTCACCGCCTCCGTCAACAAAGCGGGCGCACACACACTTTGCTGCTGCGCAAGGCAACCAGGCACACGGACCACCGGTCCGGGATTTAACACTCAAAGCTGCAATATGATGTAGAAGGAAGGGGGAGCGGAGAGAGAGAGAATTGGTACAGAGCCCTCTGCTCTTTTAAAAGAAAAACAAGATGGCTTGGGACTTTGTGCATTATGTAGCAGAGACTGACTAAGCGCTGCACAGAAGGGCCCTCACACACCTCGAGTCGTAATAAACCTTCCAGAGACCATTTGGCACTTAATAATATGTGAACCATACCGGCAGCTGAACTTCCATTACGACACAGACCCTCAATGGACAGATGCCCTGCAGACCAATCAAGTGCTTAATGATGTTTATGATATAAGGAACGATAAAGCGGCTTCAAACTGACCCTCTAGTGTCTGCATATGTCACATGGTATGCTGTGAAGGGGTTTGAAGGCCTGTGTCGTACGTTATTCCTGCTTCTGACAGGTGCTTTAGTCAAACAAGCACTTGTGTATGAACCATCCATTAACTTAACACTGAGGGCTGGCAGGAGGTTGACAGCCATAAAACATACTCACCCTGCAGCCAAACAGCTGTTTACTGTCATGTAACATGTATACTGTTGATAGTTTGGACTACAATTGAACTAAGCATATTTGTGAATAAATGTGTTATAGTAACTGAGATATTTTTTGTTTATTCGCTGAACTGACATTAAAACGATCAGTAGGGTAAGAGAAGAAAAAGAAAACGACATTAGTGAATAAAAAGCATTTCAGCTGAACAACGTTTGTCCCACAGGGTGACGAAGAAGACACAGCTGTGCCACACCAAGGCTGTGTGAGGGCCCAAAGGCTTGAAAACAATATGTTGATACTGTGTTTATATAATATCCTTTTAGGGCACATTTCTGGCATTCAATGTTAAACGCATGCAATAAAACATGATTGTGCAGAGGCAATATGAAAGATAAGAATCTGACTATTATTTGCCGTGCAGCTGTGCTACATATAAATATAACACTGACCGGAACAGTTCTTGCATTTTATGTTGTTCAATGAATATTTCACATTTGTTTAGGTTGAGTAATCAAATATTCAACTGACTTCTACCCTTGAACACTAATCATGCATTTATATTAAATAGTGGGTGCATTTATAACACAATAAAAAGGGATGCATGTTAAAAAGTAAAGAAGTAATGGAAAACATTGGAGTTGGAGGGGGGGGGGACACTATGTGATTTAAACTTAATAAAGACTATTCTAGGGAGATGATTTTATGGTAAAGTAGCATCACTGTCAAATATAGATTTGACAGAGTGATGCTGGTTTCCCTTTATGCTGTCAAAAACACATCGAGGTGCTCTCTCTCTGTATTGTGCAGTACTTGCATCTAATTTCCTCTGATTATGAACCTCCATGTCCGACCATTCAACCCTACACCACGAAACACAGACGATAGCATAAGCAGTGACGCATGTCACATGAATACTATGCAACTCGTTTTGGGAACAGCCACAGACGCGTCAGTGAACGTTACGACAAGCAACATAAAAAACGCAGTATTATCGAGGCATAATCGATATAATTTGACGTTATTTTACTGCCTAAACGCAACTATATATATATATATATATATATATATATATATAAATAAAAGCATGTGTCGTGTAGTTGCTTCCCTGTGAGTGTGTTGGCGCTGCAGTCAGTCCTGCCGGTAGGGGTGTGGAGGGTACAACGTTGCTATTATGTTACCACAACACCCTGGGTGCTGTCGCCATTTTCATAGCGCTTTTCTCAGGACTGCGAGACAATCGTGTGGCCAGGGGAGCCTCGCCATGGGAGGAAAATCCCCAAGAATGCATTCAATCGCCTCTTTCATACACTCTAACTTAAGTATCCCTCTGTCGGTACAGTTTCTGTGTTGTTACCGTGACAGTTTTTTTGTGAATTCGTCGACAGCAAAGCCAGGGAGCTAATCGGCTAGCAATTACGGCCTCTGGGAAACGTAGCGGGCGGAAAAACAATCGAAGCACGAACCGCCGTTTAAAATGTGACTTTTCTTTCTCTCTTCTTTAAAAACAAGAGTTTAATAACGTCGAGCAGAAAGCGAGAAAAAAAATCCGTTTAGCACGACGGCTGGAATAGCTTTGTTTACTTGGACCGTAAATAAACGCCAACCCCCCCCCAGAAAAAAATGGCCGTGGAAAGTAACGCGCAAAGCTAACGGTAACCAACGGAAGTTCACGCCAGAATGCGTAGAGGGGGTTAAGGTTATAAAGTGGATTAATACTCGGCTCTTGGAACAACAAAGCAGATATATTACACATGTATACGCTACTTGGTTTAAATTAGGCATTCGCGACGGTGTACTTTAAGCGTTTTTGGCTCGTCTAGATCGAGATGGGGTTACAAATTGTCTGACTGGGGCGAGATGCCCGACATGCAACACCCCCTCCCCCACGCTTGCAGCGTTTGAACCCAATACACCCTTCATCTAGATTCAGTAATCGCTCGAATGTTCTCTCTTTTAGGTCCCAAGTATGAAAACACGACAGGAGCCAGGTCCTCGTTTGACATTGGGTCTATTCTCGATTTCCTCGTCAGAACTACAATGCCATTAAAAGCTCAGTAGCCTTGAGATTACTGCGCAGTGTAGCAGCTGCCCTCGGAGCAGACTCGCGTATAACCGACGAAACACCGTCATATAGCCACGTTAAAGCTAGTTGTTCTCCGGGGGTGAACAGTTGCATTGTGCTATTTTGTTTCCTCTTTCGCTGAACGGAAATAATGCCCCGTGGGAGCCGCCACGACCAAATTCAAGTTTGTAACTCCAGCTTAATGTACTGTTTTCATGCTGGTGGAGGGTGTTGCGAATACTGTTATCAAGTAACACGGGGTGTGGGGAAATAAGCGAGCGATGCGTCTTCTGACAGGCGCGAAAGCCACGTTGCTGATGTAGAGTAAATAACAGCGAATAGTTCAAATTAGGAGGTCACATTACTCAAGTTGCATTAAAGCGAATGAAACCGTGCGCAATATGGCCTGCGGCTGCTCCGTGTCGACCCGACGTGGTGAGAGTCCCCCCTCTGCTTCTGCTCGACAGTGCGAATAACACCAATATATACTTATACATCGTACTAGTTTGTGTTTTTAAATGACAAGTTCACGACTCGCAATGTTATCTGTTGTTGGGCTAGTCGGGAGACTGTAGCCAAGACGATACCCGTTAGGCTTGTGGGACAGCCATTAATCTAATTGCAGCGTTTTCGTTTTACGCCGAGGTCTCTTCGGTCTCGAAGCTGCGTTGACCGCGTCGCGAACATCGGTCGTAGCTGCCTGTGAATATTATTTGTATGACGTTTTCTTGCATCGCCAGACTATCAAAGAGGATATCGGAGACCTGTGTCAAGCTAATTTGAGCTAGTAGCATGCGCTAGTTAGCTGTCGGTTTCCTGGCCAACATGACACTTTGGGCTACAGAGGAAACGTGCGTCACCTGGTTAGCGGTTTAAAAAAATATATATTTTGATCGAGGCAAATATGCAGGATAGTAACAGTTGCCTGAACGGTATTGCTCAGCTAGCTAGCAAGCTAAACTCAGCTGATACTACGTTAGCCAGCACCAGCATGATGTGCCTAGCCAGCTACCTAAAGCCAACAATAGCTTTCCAGGTCGGATTTGTGCTCACCTGTAACTACCACGTAATGCAGTTTACTCACCGTTTTATGTCCACTCTGGATGATCTGAATAGCGAATTAGGGGACCTGGGTAAGACCCCCGTCGCTTTCAAAACAGCTTCCACAACCAAAACAATACTTCTGTCCACACACTGCGGATCCCTAGCAAAGCTTTAAAATGTTTGTATACTATCTTGTCCGCTAAGGAGTCCTTTCGTGTGAAAAATCTCCTGCTTCTTGGGCTACGAGGTGACCCAATTTGACTATAAATCTATTCGAAACCGTTAAAACAGTGCCCTGGTCATCGGCGACTTTTCGAAATTAGATCCCCTCAAACCAGTCTCTTTTCCCTTTGCAAAAATGGCGGCCCTGCCAGGACTGCCGAGACTCCGCCTCCCCCACGAGCCCCCCTCCCTCCCCCCCTGCCACTAAACCCAGCTCCGCCTCCACATACTGCGGGGCTACACACCCGATTTCACAGGGGCATCGTGATCGCGCTCCATGCGCGTCCGCGACTGTGATTCCTCCAGTCAAGGCTGCTATCTGTGTCGGTAGCGGTCTGGATTTACCTTGTGCGTTGCTCTTTAGACAATGCATGTCAAACGGACAATTTGAGTAGAACTTGAGTAGCATGTTGAATACGTTATAAGTTAAAATGTAATTGGTTAAAGGTGGTTTAATCTTTGTTTTTGTTAGGATTTTAAAAATAGCCCATCAAATAAATCTTGCAGCACATTGTAATACACCAGTGTGGTATGCTGGTTACAGTAATGTCCGTGCAATCTTCATGATCAGCTGTAGGAATGTTTTAATCAGGAGGTTTGTTTTAAACTAACTTCATCTCCTGCGTCCTTTCCTTATTCTCCACACAAACCCTCATACACTAAGTTTTATATTACATTTAATATCTCCTTTTTTTAAAGATACCTAAACAGACATGGGCTACAGCAACAATTGAATCAGACACATTTTAGACCAGATTATTTATTCTCCCATTTCTGCCATACGAATGTGTGTGCTAATTACAAACCTAACACAACTGAAAGTTGTTGTTTTTTAGGACCAAACACTTTGATTTTCACTCCTGGCATGGCTGAAAAGAAGCACCTACATCTGCTACCAAACACAGAGGGGGAGGCCACTAAGCTGTTATATAACCCCTTACACAAGAGCAGCATTTTGTGTATTGAACTGATGTTTGAAGTGGTACCTATTAAACACTGGCCATTAACGGTCCATCCAGAATAAAAGCAGCAGACCGTAGAGGGATCCAACATTGTAAAACGGACCCTAAACCACGCACACTAAAGCATGTTTGCACAATTAACACAGGACTTTAAGTCATAATCTTACATGCAGATATCACATCACTCACATTTCTGTCTGTTCAAGAAATCCCAGATGAAAGCATCTGGAAAATATGATTTATGTGTTATCAGCTGTCTAGTTGAAGTGTTCAACCCTTTGGATTTATTTACTAGACATATTGTATGTCACTATAGTCATAAGCTCTGACATGTAACACACTAAAACAAACAATGCCAGCTATCTTTCCGACAGCTTTATTGTTGTGGCAAATCGGTTTCTGTCAAGTCTCCAGAAATATGCCTGTAGAAATCCCTTTGACATCGTTTGTTGAGAGGATGTTCTCATCGTTTCCATTTAGTGACCCTCCCCCACCCGAAACCGCATCCCCCCGCGCATGCGCATTCGCGCGGGACCGCTGCAAACCCGCAACTGCTGGTGCACTGGCAGCCAGGGTTTTTTGTTTGAAATAAACTTGGGGGAGGAGGACGGAGGTAAAAGTTTGGCCCGTCGAGTCACCGTCACCCGCTTCCAAACGGAAACGATCGTAGACGGCCGTGGAGGACGCAGCGATGAAAACGGTCACCGTCGATTCTTCGGAGAGGATGACGGTTATCCGTGACCGTTCATCGTGCTTTCGGTCCGAAGAGGATCCGACCTCCCTTTATGTTAAAGATAATGTCGCACATTTGGTGGGAGGTTTATCCATTGTTTAAAAAAACAAATCGATGCATTTCTTCTCCTTCTCGAGAAATGGTTTCTGATGACATCATGTCGTCGGTGTTTGTGGGCGGGCTCTGAGCTGCGAGGGGAGAGGGGCGCAACCGGAGAGCATCGACGACCAGGCGCCATTAGGTTACAGCGTAGTGTGTGCGTGTGTGTATTTATATCCGCAAAGAGGCTTCCTAATGTGAAGGGTCGACGGGGCGACACGACGGCGTGTGGTTCGTGCATGGAGTGTGGAATTGACAGTTGGCGTCTGGGGATAAAATCGACCTCCTGCCGTTAAACCAACTTCATTATCGTTGTGGACTGGAAACAAGATGGCGTCGAGGATTCCTTTCTTTTCGTGCACGGGTCGTCGAGGTCGCGCACTCTTTGGGCGGCGGCGCCGCCGTGCGCGTTCTCGCCACAATGTTATTATTTCCTGTTTCACGACGTGAGGAGTGGAAGTTCTTGTTACGTTCACAATCAGAGCATCAGATGTGAACCGTGCACATATTATTGTACAGTTGCCTGTGTGGTTGTTCGGGCTGTGTTGCCCTATAAAGCCACGTGTTTCTTAATGTCAAATTAAAGAGAAACCTCAATGTGGACAATTTGAGTGATTTGCTGATCTTTGAATAACCCAGTAGGCTACATAAGCACATCATTTTCCTCTGACACTTCACACCGATGTTGAACAGTCTTACTCTTAAAGAGGATATACGCCATGCGCGTCAGTAAAGCTCCCTTCACCCTCTTTTGTTTTAGCTTTTGACCCCATCTAGTGGACCTTGGAGGAAAAACGGATTTTGTATTCACTTAATTTCTTTTTTTAATTAATAAGCTTTTGTTTGGTGTTTAGCGTGAACAGTTGAATTTAAATAAACGAGTTAAATTATAATCGATACATTTTAGTTTTATTCGGCCAACTATGGCAAAAGGAGTATGACACGTTATGACCCAATGTTAGCCTAAATTAGTAAATAAGTATACAACTCAGTAAAATACTCCTGTAAATCCATATTAGCCATAAGTATTAGTAACAACTCAGTGTTCTAAGGCCACAACAGAAATGATGTTCTGTTGTGATAATCTGTTTATGTCTAACCAAAATACGCAAAAAAAGGTATCTTTCAGAAAACTTAGTCAATGCATTATGTCATGATTCAGAGGTGGAAGAAGTATTCAGGTCCTTTATTTATGTAGAAGTAACAATACCAAACGGAAAATACTCCTTCAAGTCTAAATCATGAACGCAAAGTCCTATTTGCCATAAGTATTATGGGCAACATTCAAATATCATAAGTAAAGGTACTCATTGTGCAGGAAATTGACCCTTAAATACTTATCAGACATTGTGTTTTGGGATTCATATTACTGATGCATTAATGTGTATGGTAAAATACGAGGACCTAAACCGTGCAGGAAAAAACTCTAATATAAATTTGACAGCAGAACTCAAAGGGAAAGTCCCGTCTCTTGGAGACCGCTAGAGGGCGCTGTCAATTCAAACTGTCTGCCAATCATCACAGAGGAAGAACGGAAGTGGTCCCTCTCTGTCCAATCACAGCCATCCTTATTGGGAGGTCGTTTATTGACAAGAGGAGAAGGTGACTCCTCGACGAACAGGACGGTACTCCGTCTAAATCTCAACAAATAACCAACCTATAAGACTGGTGTTCGCTTCGGAAGCGACCATGTCTTCTTTAGGACGGGCGTTGGGAGTTCTTCGGACCGGAAGTCAGCTCCTCAGACGCAGTACGCAAAAGATAACGACCAGAAAGTAAGTCTTGCGACGCCCGCTAGCGTTTTACGTCAGCTAGCTATCGAAAATACATTTGTGTTATCATGTATGCTCTTTAACCTCTAAACTTTAACACGATATTAAATAGCAGCCTACATTTCTACATTATGGTATTTACTTAAATATTGTAATTGTGTGTGTTTTAGGGCTGGCGATGGTCCGCACATCGAGCCCCAGTACCGGGCATATCCTCAGATCACGAAGAACCAGAAGCTCCAGTCGGAGATCCTGAGCAGTGCCATGTGGTTCTGGATCCTGTGGCACTGCTGGCACGACCCTGATGCAGTCCTGGTGGGTAAACATTCTGTGTTGCACCCTATCCAGCCCCATGTGTGCTGAACATGACTCTCTACTGCAGCTGGAAAGTAACTTTACAACGTTACTCAAGTACTTTAGTTTTGGGCAGCGTTCATGTACTTGTCCTTTCGTTAAAGTTTCCATTTTCTGCGACTTGATACGTCCTTTCTAACGTTACTACAGTTTCACGGGCACATATATATATATAATATATATATATTAGACTCTATCACATCATTCAAGTCTCAACTCAAAACTCACCTGTTCAAACTGGCATACTCTCTATAACTGGATCCTCTACACTTCACTTGTTTTTATGTTGATGTTCTGTTTTAATGTTGTTTCTATCTTTCATACTTTTATCCTGTATCCTGTTTGATTTTATTGTAAGGTGATCGTGGGTGACGTGAAAGCCGCCTCCAAATAGAATGTATTATAATATATATATATATAGCTGCAAATATGTTGTAGTATAATATAGTATATACTTTTACTTGAGTCAATTAAATCTATATATCTACCAGGTATTTGTCTTGTTTCTGGAAGCAATGGAACAGGTGTTTGTATGTTTTTTTTAATCCCGAGACTTTTTGGCTGCAATAGCTGGACCGGTGTCCTCGTATTGTATTTTATATATTGTTGTTGTTTTATGGACCCATGAGTCTGGATTAAAGACATATATATATATTTAAATAAAATGAAAACCACTTAAGACCCTGAATAGTGCAGATGTGAATGTAATATATAGTATTAGTAAATTGGTGTACAGTAGTCATACAACTAAGTAATGCAGAGAACTACCTTTACTTGTCTATATTTATTTCTCTGTGTACTGGGTGAATGAGACTTTAAACGGGACCTGGATTCAAAGTATGATTGTTCAAGGCGGCACAGTTGTTTTTGACAAACATCTTCTGAACCACGAATAGTTTTTATTATGAGATGAACCCGTCACAAACTTGCTGGACATTTTGGTTACAGCCCAAAAAAAAGTGATGTTCATCAAGATGGAAAGCAGATGCACCGAATGTATTTAGATATAGAATAATTGGGTGTTGGCAATGTTGCATCTTTAATACAAAACGTTTTTTGTTTGAACAAACTATTGTTAAAGCAGCAAGAAGGAAAGTAGTTAATAAGTGTGTGTAATGTGTGCACGGTTACTAGTTGATCTAGTCTGCCATACTGTATAAACCTAATGAGTGGACGGGTGTTCCTTCTTCTGTAGGGTCACTTCCCCTGGCCTGACACCTCTGCATGGACAGATGAGGAGCTTGGAATCCCAGCGGACGGCGAATAAGGAAATTTCTTCAGTTTCCTTTGTAAATGAGCACAGGTACGGTAACCAATGAGGACGAGAGTTTCTCCTTGTAGAGTCTAAATGCACGATGAGAACCTGATCTAAGGAGTTAATATTTTCTGATGCCGTCAACATGTTTGTGCATGTCTCAGATTAGGAAAATACCTGCACAATATACCTTTTTATCGTATCTATTGGTACCTTGTGGTCAGTTCAAATACCTCACTGGATAATTTAATTATGATCAGTACCACAAACATGGTTGAATCAACACCTCAACCAGTTAACAAATGAAACTAAGATTCACGAAGGAACGTTTGTAGCAGTAATGTATTTTTGGCTGGGTGTACCGAATACATTGGAAGCTGAGTTTTATTTCATTTTGTCCGATGCTGTTAACATCTTATTTTGCCTGTAGATCACGAGGGATTCAAGCTGCTGGATAAGTCTGTGGAAGTCTCCAGGATCTTCTGAAAGTCATTTCTGTACATAGACTAATAAAAGTATCTTTAAATATTTTGAACTGTTTTTTATTTATGTAAAACCAGTATAATCTAAACTTCACCTTTTACTGCTTGTGTGCCATATTGGGCTTGACAAAAGAAGCACTTGTATTTTAAAATTTTATTTACACGCAATTTTTGAAATGCAGAAACAAAATGCAATGCATTTAACAGTGTCACAGTTAGCCAGTGTTTGTGTTTTAAAAATTATACACCATTTAAATCTGGGGAGAAAAAGAACCAATGCATAAAAACAAATGCCAAGAAAGCTGCATTTAAAATCCAAAAGGGGAACCAATTGTGTACGATGAATACGACAGCTTATTACAAACCCTGCCTGCGGGCCAGCTCGTGTTTTCAATGACGTGACATGCAGGAAGTTAAAGAGGTGAAAGTGAGAAGAGGAAATCAGTGGCAATGTGATCAATGCTTCTTTTTAAGTTCTGCTGAACGTGTTCCGCTGTGTGTGGGGGACAACACTGAATCCATGTTGTCAGAAGTTGTAAAAATGGACAACGACCGACTGGTTAAAACACGGCTTGTAATTACCACGATAATGACAGTCCAAAAGCAGGCGGTGTAATCTTGAAGTCTTGCCCGTGGCTGGTGGGGTAATGGAAGGTCACGCGTCCATGGCATCATTCCCTGAGTGAAGAACTGCACACGCATCAGCACTGGATTTTCTTTTTATAAAAAGGAAAAAACTCACTCATCCTATTTTTTTTTTAAGTTCCACAACGTTCACTTCTGAATGCATCGACTACTTTGCATCGACCAGCGGCTCACAATACTTGTTTTTTCTAAATGATAACTGGCACTAGTGTAAATATGGACGTTGACGTTTCTCAACCTAACCTCGTTTCTATTTGCACACGGCCCCTCAACACCTGGAGCTACAGCGAGGAAACCAGAACACAGAATCAACACTATTCAACGGGGGGGGGGGGGCAAAATAAAAGGTAATAAAAGATTTGTAGATAAATTGCTACTCAACAGATGATCACATGAACTCTAAAACATCCACATTTACAAAAAGCATGTGTTTAAAGAGAAACAATTAACCCTATTTTAAAAAAGAACAAAAACTCAACAGCCGAGGCTTCAAGGTCAAAATATAATAAAAACATTATCTCTTTCAAATAATAAATACATCATTCAGAATCCACAAAAACATTAAAAAACAAAAGTCGAATAAATTAAGCAGGACATCACGCGACACACGTCATTGGTTGTCTTCGGGTTTTTAGGCCGAGCGACTTGACTCGTAATTCCTATTTTAAACTAATTCAGAGAGGCGGCACTTTGAGCAGCTTCCTTTTCCTTTCCCCTCTTAATTATCAAAACATAGTGCAGATTTGAGAGTATATTTTTGCACCAAATTGTGCGAGTCCGTAACGAACCCGTTCCGATTCGCTCCCCTCCAAACCGACGACTCTGGGGGGGGGGGGTAACACTCCGAAGTGCCGCCTCTCACTCGTCTCCTCTCTCCTCAAAAAGTAATTATTGCTGGTGTGATTGAGATAAAGGGCGGCGAGGGCTTAAGGGGGCGAGCACAAACGATAAGCACCGTTGTGTGGAGAGGGGGAGGGGAGAGGGGGGGGAAGGGGGTGCTTTCAGCAGAGAGGGGGTAATATTAACAAATAGGATGCAGGTGATCTTGGCATCGGAAGCCGCTCCCCCGGCAAAGCAAGTGTTGTTGTTGTTGTTTTGGTAGACCATCATCTCACGTGTCCATTTAAATGGCCGCCGGAGCGTCGGTCCACGTTTCCCTGCAGCAGAAAGATGTCCCAGCATGCTCGCCTCCGCTTCGTTCTTAGTGTGCTTTGTGGTGAAGTCGTGCACTGATTTTAAATCCGATACCCTGTCTCCTAAGCATGCACAGCGAGCGCGTTTTTTTTTCGAGATTCGTCTCCGGGGCGGCGTTTGGTTTCCTATTCTCCGTTTCAACAGAACAAATACACCAACGTGTCTTTTCCTTTCTTTTTTAAAATCTCTTTCAAGAAATTGTCCCCACGCATCGTTTTTTTTCCTCTTTGAAAATGTGAATTGTTACACAAACACACGATTGTGTCTGTTGAGCTTCAGGATCTTCCCCAGTCGCTGCTTGGCGGTGGCCATTCCTTTTTTGGGCCGCTTGCCTGGAAGGAAAGAAAAGGACAACGGCATTAGAAATAGGCGGAAAATAAAAAGCTTTAAAAAAGGAGAGAATGTACAATGCATGTCTCCGATTGCTGTAAATAACAATCATTGGGTAACAGTTGGGGTCTCGCCATCATCATAAAAGCTAATATTTACATTTTACATCATTGATTAATCAACCATCACATTTGTAAAACTATTTCCTGTACTTTTATTTATTATTTTACTTTTGATTGTTTACATTTGCTTCTCAATCTCTAATTTTGTAAAAATTAAAAAAAATCAATAACTTTTTAGTTAAAGTTCTCTGGTTTTAATAATTGTTCAACAGAAAATTAAAATGACCAAACTCTGCACAACAAAGTAAAACTGGTTTCCAAACCTTTGGTGGCCTGATTGCTGATGGGTGGGGGGTTGGGTGCTTGCCTCTTGGAAGGGTGCAGCGGCGGCGACATGGAGGGGTCACAGTACTGGTAGTCTGCCTCCGGGCTGGCCGGCCCCCGGTTGTCCCAGGCCTCGCTGCTGTTGCCCTGGCTGTCCATGGGGCTCTTGTCGCCCTGCAGCCGGTGCGCCGCCTGCTCCAGCGGCGAGCCCTGGCTGGAGCCGGACCACCAGGGCTCCTGGGACGAGGCCGCCTTCTCCGACTTGGCGGAGCGCAGCAGGCCGGCCATGGACAGCATCCCCTGAATGGCCTCTTCTGTGCTGGGTGAGGTAGGACGTTCGCTGCAAGAAGCGGGGAGAGGACTCGATGATTCTCCGCCTCCCGGTAGGAACGCACACGCGGGACGGATTACATCATCGATGCTTCTCACCGTTTGAGAGGTTTGTGTTTGTGCCTGAGTTTCTGGCCAGACGGGTCCAGCTCGATGGTGTGGCCCGAGCCCCTCTGCTGAGACGAGCTCCTCTCCTCGTCATCCTCCCCTTCCTCGTGGGAACTCCCTGAGTCCTCGTCGGAAGAGGTGGAGGAGGAGGAGGATGATGACGACGACGAGGAGGTGGAGGACGATGAGGACGACGAAGATGATGCTTTACGCTACGTTGGGATATTTTTTTAATGAGAAAAAGATTCATCAGTTATCAAATTATAAAAAAAGTTTGTGATGGATGTGTAATATTCATACCTGCAAACTCATGAGGGGTGAAAAAGGTGACAACGGGGTGGGGGTCCTCTGCTCTGACTAAGTCAGTGCCCACAAACCCTTCTAATAAGAATATAATAGATGTTTGTATATATATATATATATATGGCCGCCACACCTTGAAATATTCAGTAATATTTATTTTGCATGGGCCCAGGTGTGAATAGGAGCGAGGCCCATTCAGAGAAATCTCTACGGCCCACTTGAGCGACAATCACACAGGTTAACAAGTCCCACGTTACACTATTTTACAAATCAAGTAACTTCCTGAATTTGGTGCACTTGAACACGTTTTTAATTTCTAAATTATTTTAGAAATTAATTCCTTTTGTTCCTTATTTTATCAAATAACCAATAATATATAATAAACCTTCCCACCCACCCTTTCTGTGATATCCCATCAGAGGCCCCCACCCCGGGAAGTGGCTGAATGGAGAAGGGGTGGGGGGGTTTCTGTGAGATTCACACACTGAAATCCTGCTGGAAATCACTTCTATATATAGACTCTGGTTCGGTGCTTCGTGACGTCACTATTGACGTCACAGCACAGAACCAGAGTACATGTCATGTGACTGTTTCCATGGTGACGGACAAGGTCACGGAGATCGAAGGCACTGACAAGAAGCAGGGCTCTCAAGTCTCACGCATTTTGGTCTTAACTCACGCACTCCCGCCACACATCGTATTTCTCACGCTGAAAAAAACTCGGCTATTTAATGTTTGAATGCAGGGGTGCTCAATATGTCGATTGTGATCGATTGGTCGATCGCGGTCGCTGCAGAGCTCCGACGCCGGTCTGCGCGCATTGGGACGGAGCAAAGAAAAAGTCACTCGCACCCCCCCCCCCCGTCAACAATTCTTCTCGGAGTAAAAAAATTAACTGTCTTCACTTTAACTTCTACAGTTAATAACTGTCAAAATATGCGAGCGAAAGTAACATTAATATACATATGGTGCTTATGTACGTTTCTCACCTGTAAACACCAAGAGACTCGCATCAACAGCTGCGTCACTGTCTGTTACGCTGGTCTAATTTGTTTATTTAAGACAAGAATTACGGCACCAGTCATGGGAAAACCCGCTACTGCCCCCTACTGGCGAACACAAGTATAACACTTTAAAAATCATTCAAATTAGGAAAAATGGAAAAGCAGCACATCTTCAAATTTAAGAAGCTGGAACCAAAAAATGTTTTTTAATTATTTAAAGTGAAATTATTATCAACTTTTTTTTCTTCTCTTAAGCAACTAATTGATTCATCTAATAATATTTTTAGCTGAACTTTGGTGGTTTTAGAACAAAATGTATAAAGTAGAAATATTATTAATGATATAATGATAGTAATAAAAAATATGCGTTGTCATTATATATCATATGGTTAAAGTCATTCATAAACCAACTTCCCTTTCTTTGGCCTGAACAACAAGGACTTGTGAGCTCTGCTGAGCCATGACTCTGTTCCCTGAGTCTGTTCTGCCTCGACCTGGCTGTCACTAACATTATAACTTCTATACGATACCTGCCATAAATATCATGATACCAGAATTCGATACAATACCATAAAAACAATGATACCATAAATACGATACTGGTAAATTTGTCTATAATAGTAATAAATAAAACATCTGTATGGTTCACTTTTTACCAACTTTTTCAACACTTAACAAATGGCAGTAATATAAGTATTAATACAGCCAGATATTAATGAAACTACATGGTTCCATCATAGTATTGATTAAACACTATGAGGCATTTAGTCAGTATCTGACCAGATGATACAGAGTTCATCAGGATGAGCAGCTGTAGAGTTACATAACTTTACAGACTGTCTGCCTTGGAGACAAAGAACTGAAACATTTCATTCTGGAATCATCTTTTTCTTAAAGCTGAAGACTTTAAGTCTCAAAAGCTCCGCCACTTAACGCCACTCGCTGTGAGCGCAGCGCATTGCAGCTTGACATGGAGCAGCGCGTGCGCTCTGATCCCGCGCTCTTTTAATTTAGTAGTGATACAAAAAATATGCTAAATCACATCGTGTTTAACGTACGGGTACTTTGTTAGTATCGATACACTGTGCAGCGTGACAGCAGTAGATGTAGCGGCTGACATTCAAGCTAACCTGAACCCCCTGAACGCTGTCGACATCTTAACGCTGATTGGCCGAGACACGTCCCATCAAAGATGTTTTATTGCTAAGAGCACCACTTCACATTTTCTCCGTGTCCCACTCCAATCTCATAGGCCAGTTGACCCCCCCCACCCCAAAACAAAAACTCTTCGGATCTACACGATTCACTTGGATGACTTATTTTGATTTCAAAACGGTGAATTTCACAGAAAGGTGACAAGTTTGCAGGTATGAATATTTGTGTGTCACTGTTATACACAAGACATTGAACGCATCGCCCCCATTGACGATTCTGTACCGGCACGCTCTTATTGTGCCAGTGATGCATCCCATGAAGTCTATTTTTAACTTTTAATAAGTTGCTTCTGTGTTGCATGTTTTAATTGGTCCCCAACAATGTTGTATAATTGCGTACTATGACTATCACATAAATATCCTCTTCCATTTTTATTATTACTCTGGATGCTTGGAAACTTCTTAAATAGCGATTTCTATTTACAATTAAATAAATATGTAAACATTGTGCATTTTAACAGAAGTGTCTTTTTTTTTTTATACCGTTCCTGGCAAATAAAGTAAAAGTATAAAGTGTTCACCTCTGTGGGAGAGTCGCTGTCTGAGTCCATGTCCGACACACTGGAGTGTCCCGAGGCTTCTTCCCTGAGTTCAGTCTTCACCCTCTCCAGACCAGCTGAGGAACACAGGGACATGAGCTTAACACATAGAGGAGCCTATAATGCTAAAATATAGGTTACAACATAATAATAATGAATACTAAGAACATCTCTGGGTGACTTACTGAGGAGTGCGGGTTTCTCGACTGTGCTGTGCTGCTCTTGACCGTCCTGGTTCCTCTCAGACTTCACACAACTCTTTGGCGGGCCACCAGATGACCTTTCACCCTCCGTCTTCACCGGGCTGCTGGCTGCTCGCCTCAAATCTCTACACACACACACAAGGATCCATGTTTGAATGGTGAGATCATGTTATTTTACCACAAAATATAATGAATCTGAACGATAGAATAGAAAGATTTACATCCACAAAACACTTTGTAAAATCCCAACTGATCTGAATTAAACAAGAAGTCCTCTTTTGTTTTAAGTTCCTCTTATTCAAGGTCGTTATTTTTGCAACTCTTTAGTTTCTCTCATCATTCATACCAAGTTATCAAATGCAGTTATTTTAGTTTGAGCCTGAGACTTTCATCTTTTGTTTGGGGATGAGACACTTTAGAGAGACGAGACCGCCGAGCGTTTACTCATAAGAAGCACAAACGTCGCTGCGCCGTGTCGACCAATCGGAAGCGAGCCTTCACCTGATAATCCGGCCGTTGACCAGCATGAGCCGCAGGTGGTTGTCCTCTAAAGTCTCCGCCGCCGCCGATGCAGTCGACACTTTGTTGAGCTTCCCTCGGACCTTGGCACAGAAGGCAGCATCCTGGAGAGAGCAGAGCGGCTTCAGTCAACAAACATGGACCCTTACACCTCTTGGCATCAAGGAGCCTCCACAACCGGCTGTAAACTCCGGCTGCTCATTGGCCGCTCACCTCGTCAAACGGTCCCACCTCCAGCCTCCTCAGCACCTCCCTGGTGTGCCGCTCCAAGATGTCCAGGTTGGAGGGCATCTTGGGGGCGTGCCGCTGCTGCTCCCTCAGCCGCCGGGCCGCCCGCCTCGCCTGCCGGGCCTGGCACAGCCGCTCCAGTGTGGTGGGGGTGGCCGGGCAGGCGCTCGATCCGGACGCTACCGCGCACCCGATTCCCTGAGATTTCACTGGCTTGCTTCCACCGACCGGTTCCTCCTATTAATGTAAATAAAGCGGAATGGAGTGAAGTTGATAACAAAACCAAAAAGTAATTTACTGGTTCACAAATTGCCTTAAACAAATAAAATAAATGGAGCCCACGTTTAAATGTATTTGTCAGAGTGTGTGGTCGGTCCAAGTTGTTGAATAGAAGTTCACATTCTTTATTTTTATATAAGAATATATTTTATATTATATTGATGATATTCTGTATTATTTTTTATTATTTATATTATATTATTTTATTATTATATTTTGTAAATTAATTTTTCCTCTGTATATGTAGTAATTTTAGTATCAACTATTGTTATTGTGTTTTATTTGTGCATCTTCTATTAAGGCTCTGATGTGCACCCGCTGCCGTGATCCTGAAATTTCCCCACTGTGGGACTAATAAAGGAGTATCTTATCTTATTTATACATATCCAATATTAATATTATCTTTTAAGGATATTCGACATGTGCTTCGAGGGTACACCCTCTCAAATGATTGAGTATATTTGACCGCATGCCACTGCATTAGGAATTGCTTCTTATTTACTTCACTACATTTTATATGGAAGTCCAGACGAGCTCCAATCAACCGATCTCATCGTACGATAACGGTTTCTTAGAATTTGCTAATTTGATGAGCTTGTGTGACGCTTTTCATGACATTTTATCCCCTCGGTAATCCAATTCCTTTCCAGATAGCAGCACTGTGTGTGTGTGTGTGTACTTTGCATATTCCAGTGTATATTTAAAACCGATGCATTCACTCAGGACCGCCGCTCTTCACCCGCAGTGACCGTCTCACGTATCCTTACCTCCAGGTAGCGGATCTCCTTGGTCAGCTCCTTAATGAGATGGTTGGGCCTGATATGGTCTGGGACCTCGCTGCTGGGCTCAGTCACCTGCAAAGCCACGGCAGACCACCGTCAGACAGAAAGAAGCCCGTTGTTGGCTCGCTGACACTCATCCAGGAGATAAGAGCCAACTGTGTAACCACCGCCATCTGGACGGTGGGCATGTCAGTCAGGTGCAGGTACACGGAGACGATGACCGTGAGAACACGGCCGCCGGCGCTCACCTCTCTTTTCAACCAGGTCCTCAGGGCGCCGATTAAAGCCTTGACTCCCTCCACCAGGTATGTTGGAGGCGGACTGCTGTCCTCTCGTAGCTCTGAGAGGGAAGAACACATACAAGCGTTCAACATGTAAAAAGATCAGACAGAAAACGTTGTCCGAACAAGACGAGTACATTTTGAACTATCGCTTTCCTCTCGATAAGTGAGATATTGGCGAGGTTGATATTACATGTTTGCAAGACAACGCTCGTATCTTCTTTCACCTGAAAACCATGCTGCTCAAAATTTGCAGATGTCATTTTTCATATGAACTAAACACACTTAATTATTATTACCTTGTATATACTTTTATTCCGTCTGCATATTAAATATTGCTATTGTATTTTTCATACTATTTTTTTACTGCTCACTAATGTGCACCTGCTGCTGTAATCCTGAAATTTCCCCACAGAGGGACTAATAAAGGATTATCTTAAACAGTTATGTGTATATAACAATTTTTAAAAAGCATAGTCAGAGACGTTTATGACAACATGAGATATAAAGTGTCCACAGGCCAGAGAACAATACAGATATGGATCATGCATACACTGAATACTATGGAAGTTACAATAACTAATGGTGTCTTTATCAAAAGGTACAATTGCCCTTTTAATTCCATCATTGCACATATTTAAAAAGATGCTCCAACCAACCATTTGCTTCATTTATTTTCATTATCCCGACAGGTCTGATGTGCACAACTTTGAGCTTTCACCGTACATCTGATAAGGTGTGTTCTCACGTCCGAACACGTTAACGTCCGACTCACCTTTGAGCGTTTCCAAGAGGTTTTGGGCCACGTACCAACAGATGGCCTCGAAGTACGGAAACTTAAAGAGGTCTGGGGTTTTCAGGCGACGCTCCATTTCATAACACCTGAGAAAAATCAACGGATGAAACACAAATCATTTTTAATGATAAAAAGAAACAAACGTGAGACCAAAAGATGTTTCTGGACTAAATCAGAATAAACATACTCGAGTCTTGTGTATTATGCGAGCCGTTTACCTGAGCTGCATGTCAATATTGAGGTTGTGAAGGAAGTTCCCTCCAAACGCCATGCAATCCTGAGAGGTGAGAACAGCATGGATCCAGCCTGCAGGGGGCGCCAGAGCACTAATGTTTACACAACTCACCCAGCAGACAGACTTGCAGCAACTTATAAAGAGAGGACAGCTTTAGTGACGCCTTAATAGTGGCCACTTGAGCACATATGTATTCATGGGTGATGTGCATGAATACATGGAGAAATTCACAGCACTTGAAATGCCTGAGCGAGCCCGAAAAGACCCACGAAAACAACTTCTTACCCTCCCGGCGCGAGACAAAAATAGAATTAAAAAAAGATAAGGTTGTCTATTACGACGATGCGCTCCCGCTTAGATAAACAGCGCTCTTCATACAACGCAAAGTGAGAGAAAGCAGAGTCTGGGGGTTGGTGTAAGGCTGATAGACAGGCCTGATAAAGCACTGGTTGACTGACCTACTGTGCTCTCTGACCCCCACCTAATTCCCACCTCTCCACACCCTCTCCTGCCAGAAGCTCTCTTTTTAAAATGCTGCCCGAGCCTGCTGAGAAAAGCACGAGTGGAGGAGTGATTGAGGACATCCAGCCGTGGATGGGCTGAAGTGAGCTTTGTGTGTGTGGGCGCATGGGGAGAGCAGAGGAACTCCGCCGGCTTAAAGCGGCCCATTGGCAGCCTGATGGATGGGTGATTGTCTGACTGGAGACATTAGCTCCACTCGGGTGAATGAGAGCACGTCATATTCACTTAGGGACTCGTTCGCAGTCTCGTCACAAAGCGACAGCACTTCTAGTCAAAGGAGTGGAAGAAGCCGCGTGCGGAGGAACGCTGCCGTCGCTTCATTCGTCGGATTACGCAACAGCGACGTTTTTTTTCTTAAATGTTCCATCGCAATTATGATCATTAGGAACCGCTTACGTCGTCGCTCAGGAAGACATTCCTCCTCCGTTATTGTCGAGGGGAAATAACAGAGGCCCTTGGAGAAGCCTGTATTTTCCTGGCAAGAGCCGTGGGAAGCGGGAATTATTGTAACTTTTGGATGAATGTGAAAAGACAAACAAATCCCGGCAACACGGCGGCTGCAGACGAGAGAGGCCAGCGACCACGACGACGGCCGATTGTCTGACAAGCTCGCGGTCACCAGTCGGTGATCGTCCAAGAAGACCGGGTGCTTTCACCCCTAACCCTAGTTCAGTTTCTCTTTTTGCAGTTTGCCAGGAAGTGATCTTCTATGAGGCAAAGTACATATACATTTTCTGTAAAATCATTTGGAAACACTTATGTGCACTTGAGTGATTTTCCTTTGAATCGATCCGCCGGTCGAAAGCAGTGAAACCTGCAGTGAGTTGAGCTCGTGTCCTACTCGGTGTCCTCGGTGTACTCGTCAAGTCCAATAAAAAGTTACCAACATAGCAATTCACCAGTAAACCTGCCCGACTCGATCACGGCACCTCGCTAACACACAACTACAAGACCCGACCAAACCTCCCAAAATGCATTTCTTTTCCCCAACACCGTAGTACTTCAACCACAACACAGAGCCTCTTGTTGAGGACATTCACCTGAACATCATTCAGATCTCAACTAGGCAGATGGGATGACTGGGTTGGACTTGGCACACAGCTCCATAGTCTTACATCCTATCGTGGACTACAGGGCACTACAGAGGTGGTGTATATATATATATTATATATATTGTATGTATATACATATATATATATATATAGTCTTTATATATATATATTTTTATATATATATAATTTCGGATGTGACAATAAAAACTTGAAACTTGAAACTTGAAACTTGAACTATTTGAATGACAGGGACGGCTTTGTGTTCACTTTTTAAAAGACTTTTAAATCTTCTGTCAATGTGTGTTTTTATCTCTGGTAATTATGTGCGTGATGCCTTTTGTGTGCGTCACGTAAAGCACTTTTAATTGCTTTGTTGTCGAGATGTGCTACGTGAATAAACTTGCCTAACATTGCTGTACACGTGAAGGCTTTTCGGTCCTGTCTCCACCCGTTTGTTGCTCTACTTTTAACCAAATTAATCAAACTACAGGCCTGAAAGCCCCTTTAACCCAACAGTCACATGACCACTTCACACGACCCCCGACCCCCACCCCCCCACTGACCTGTCGGGATGAGCAGGGTGGTACCTTGGGGCACGACACACTTGTAGCACTTATCCACTTTGTCCCCGAAGAACACTTCACTCTGATTGGCCGAGGAGCTCCATGCCTCGTATAGTGCAAGGTTGCCGGGACTGGGCTTGATCAAGTAGAAGATCTTCTCGCCCTGCAGAGCAGATGAAGAAGAGGAGGAGGAGTTAGTCGCCACACTTTAAGGACACTTTGACGCCCATAAACACCTTGAAATTAATGTCAGCTGTAGTTACGAGAGGGAAAGTGAGATCATGAATATGGGGACAGCGGTGACTCTCTCTGTGATGCGACTTTCCAGCAAGTGTTGGTCAACAAGCTGTGGCCGTCTGTCCGAGATTCCTCAATATTTACGAAGGCACTACAAATCCTTGGCCTTAGTAGTTTCAGGGCTCATACATATTTTGATTAATGGATTTCCAGGACGTTTCACAACATTTCCACGACCAAACATCTTTTTGAAATCTCGGTGTAAACATCAAAAAGTGAGAAAATGTCGTATTTAAACCAACAATGAGAATTCCAAATTATGACAAATGAATGAGACAAAATAGTTTGATTAAAAAATTAATATTTATATCTTTTCAGTTAAGGTGCGAGTGTCATTCTTT